>NC_137048.1:9663897-9678897 GCF_032717465.1 Coenobita brevimanus
ATATGGCGAATGCGTGTACTCGATCCTGACGTATTGTTATTTTTGTGGGTGTGGCCCACCATAAGCTTGGGAGGGCTCGAAGATCTTCCGCGTGTATATTGAATTTGCATCTAGTAAGGGAAAGCATCATATGGGTACAATTTCACATATATATACATAGAATTTCTGTATTTTCTTTCACTATTTTCCTTGTAAGGGCAATGTCGTGTTCCTGTTAAAGGTGGTTTATAGGTGTTCCAACTGTAAGGTGGTAACTCAGGCACCGAGGAAGATTTCATGGTAGTCATGCCCACATTGGCAGAGGGAAGGGCTTCTCAGTTCCCTCATTGGCAAGTAAACCTGTATACAACATGCGAGCTCTGAAGTATGTCTCACTACTGGTGAGGGCTGTTCTTTAGTAGCAGGTGACCGGTCTTTTTATTCCTGTAGTATATTATCAGGTTAAGTCCCTTTTGACATTTTGCGTCACTATTTGTTTTATCATTCCTTCTTCTTCCTTGCAGGCTGTTGAGAAGGTGGCTCTGTAGTAAAGGTTGATGTCTTCCACCGTCTTATGGTTTCTGTCGCTATTTTCATTGTAACAGTTATCGATGACTTTCCTTATTTGTCAGTTGATGTCCTTAATAGAGAACACACTGTTGATTAATACTTGTGTAGAACGTAAAATTTTTGTGTGTACTTGTTGCCAAGATATGCACTGAGTGAATGTGTTTCGGAAATAAGGACCTATGGCTGAGTCCTTGTATCTCTGTGGACCCTACCAACATGTAGGCTAGGCAGTAGCCTGAGTTCATTGCCTTGAATTATATCCACACACACACACACACACACACACACACACACACACACACACGCATATATATATATATATATATATATATATATATATATATATATATATATATATATATATATATTATATATATAAACATCATCAAGCCATTACAAGTCCACTGCCCAATGAAGGCCTCCCCCAACCTTCTCCATGAATTCCATGACTGAGCCAATCTTAGCCACGTTTTCCCTGCAGATTTCTGTCTCATCCCTCAACCTCCTGTCTGGTCTTTTTCTGCTACGCTTACAGTCTCTTGGTGTCCAGTCAGTCAGCCTCTTGTTCCATCGGTTATCCTTTATTCTTGCTACATGGCCTGACCACCTCCATTTCTGTTCTTTTATAACCTCTGTAATAACTTTGACTCTCTCACCGAAGTTGATCTTTTCCTGTCTCTTAAAGATTTTCCCAACACTGACCTTTCCATTGCTCTGTGACTACGGATTAATTTATTTTCCATCGATTTTGTCAGTTTCCAGGACTCACAGCCATACGTCATAGCTGAAATTATATATTCGTTTTATACTTTTCGTTTCATACTAACTGGCAAGCTACTTTTCATAATGTATCTATGTTTACCGAAAGCTTTCCACCCAAGTGTAAAGAGTCTTTTTAGTTTGCTATCATGAACTTTCGTTAATTTTGGTATTTGCCCCAAGTAATTGTACATCTTCAAGAATTTCTCCACTTATTCTGACGACGCTCTTTGGTGTTTGTGAATTAAACATTAGTTTTACTCCATTTCATCTTTAGCCCTATTTTGAGACTTTCTGTGTTCAGGTGATTTAACATTTCCTACCATGACTTTGCTGTTTTTGAGATTAGGATAATGTCATCTGCAAATCTTAAATGGTTTAGCTTTTCTCCATCTATTCACTGGTTTCTTTTCCCAGTCAGGCTTTCTGAAAATACTTTCAAGGCATACTGTTAATAGTTTTGGTGAAATTGTAACACCCTGACGAACGCCCTGTTCAATCTTAATTTTTTCCGAGTCCTTATGTAATTTAACTGCAGCAGTTCCCTCTTTATATATATTTCCAAGCATCTTTACAATGTTCTCTTTCACTCTTTTTTCTCGCAATGATTTTATAATTGCTATGTGGTGCACTGACTCAAAGGTCTTTTCTTATTCAACAAAACCTAAGCACAGTGGTATATTGTACCAGTATTATGTAGTTTTCTCATTTAGCTGATTCATTGTGTGTAAATGATCAGTAGTCGAATACCTGCTTCGGAATCCTGCCTGTTCACGAGGTTGGTTTTCCTCCAACTATGTTGTTTGAGAGAGAGAGAGAGAGAGAGAGAGAGAGAGAGAGAGAGAAAGGAGGGAGGGGGGCAAAGGTGTGCATTTATAGCTGAGTGGCATCACTGAGAACTTATGCCCCAGAGCTTTGGGAATCCAAACATGGATATTTCATGAAAACTAAAAATGTGCAACACTGAATGTCATAACTGATGCTCGACCATCAGGGCACGAATAATAGAAAATGAAATTGTATATCATGATCAGCAACAGGTTACTGGATTCTTGTTTATGCTATGTTAGTGTGTACTTTGTACTTCTGCACATTATTGTCATAAGCAATGGGATATTTCATCAGCAGCGATAGATGAGCATTTATTCCAATTTCCTTGAGATCTTTAATGTTGTTTATTTCCATCTTCAATTTCTCCCTCTGTCGGTTACCTTGTATTTCCCGAAGCCAAATATGCCTTTAATGGCGGGTTTTAGAATGAGATTCTGCATATTGTGTCTCGAAGGTTGTATTGCTTGCAGTGCTATAATCCCATGGCAGGCCACATAATATACACTATTGAAGGGAAATTCACTCTCCAGGTAATACCATCTTTCATTAAAATTATACGGCAAGAGCATCTGGTTACCCTTGAACCTACTCCCATTATGATCTTTTGAGTACAATATGACAGCTTATTACTGGATTGTTCCATTGTTCATAATGTTTTTTAATCAAACCATTTCACAGAACCATGTCATAGGCATGCAGAGTTGTGGAAACATGAATGTAAGAGAGAAGGTCAAGGAATGCAGTAAGATGGCACTATACCCTTTAGGCCAATAAAAAGTTTTATTGTAAAACCTGCCAGTATACTTGTCTCTCTAGATATAGTGCATCAAATGCTATGTATAGCACCTGCTGTTGGAGGTTCACTCAGCTGAAACATGAAAGGGGAAAGAGGGAACTTTTCCTTCTTCCATGGGCCCAGTTTTCCCCATTCACTCTCCCAACTTTTAAGATGAAGAAAATATGAAGAGTACTGATAAATCTTGATGTGATTCATGGATGGGAATAAGTAACCTGTACGGGTGGACACAATATCTTTTGATTTAAATATCAAAATTGTTCAGCATGAAAGTGGACAGTCCTAAATACGAAGGTGAACTGTGATTCTTTATTCCACACTTCTTTTTAAGAAAAGCCAGCGCCAGAGAATAACACCTTAAACTATAAAGCAAACTTGTACAGCGCCATGATATATAACATCCTCGATGGAGAGCAGCATCTGGAGAGGATGGAGACCACTGCAAAACAGGAGGATTTTGAGCTTAAATTTGCAAATTAACTCAGAAAAGGCAGTGGGCATCGAAGATTTAGTCTTGGTCACGATTCAGTTTAAAGAAAGTCGACATCCAGAAGGGGCGACCATTAACAATACAGTAAATTCCTTTAGAGAAAAATTGTGAATTATTACGTGTGGCCAAGGCATGAGGGAGTTTTAGTGCCTCCTCCTACATAGTAGTGTGAGACTATGGAGCGGCATTAAAATGTCAAGTCAAGAGTAAGAGCATTGGAGAGGGGACTGTTAAGAAATGTGTGTGAGGTGTGGTGAGGAAACAGGATAATGAATAATCTGATTTGTGAATGTTGAGGAGTAAGGAAGTCTGTGGACGTCAGAGTGGAAGAGAGTGTGCTCAGATGGTATGGGCATTTGGAGAGAATGGACGGAAATAGGGTGGTGAAAAGTGTATGTCTGATGTGAATTTGAAGATTGAAAGGGACTTGGTAGGCTTAGAAGTATATGGATAGAGATAGTAAATTAGTCTGTGAGAAAGAGAGGTATAGGAAGAAACGATGCCAGGGAACTGACAGGCGATCCAAATGACCGAATAATTTTTTTTCTCTTTGTGGAGTGTATGACCAGTGTTTGGCACCCCCATTTAACTTGACAGTCGTCGTGTTGATTCTGTCAGACAGGTGAGTGTGAAGCTACATGCAAAATGTTTTTTGACATATCAGATGGAGCCAGGACTCTAGGAGCCTGAATGATGAGAGAATGGGGGGTGGGGCTCATTCAACAGCCAGACTTTAGTATTTCATTTTATCATTTTTTTTTCCGGCTCTGGACCCTGTTTCATCTCACCTTGGGGTGGGAAAAGAGGTCAGGTTACTGCTGCTGCTGATAATGATTATCATGATAGCCTAATGATAAACACTGTATATTTCAATGTTTGAAGGCTCTACAGAATGTTAAATCAATTGAAAAAGGGTGCTTTCTGCAGAGAACTCTATCCTTATATTAAAAATCTAATTGAATGCATTTAAAAACATATCATTTAATGTAAAAAAAATAAAAACCAAAAATGGAATTTAGTCTGCTTGTATAAATAGGCTTAATAAGAATCCAGAGTTGAAGAAAATGGTCAACAAAACCAGATAAAGATAATGATCTTTAGACCGAAACAATCTCCTGATGACCATATGCATAACGAATGAGAAATATGTACAGTCGATCAAAAAAGTATCACGCAAGGTGGGGATGATGTTATCCGAACTGACCAATATAGCTTGCGAAATCCCAAGATGATCTAATTAATATCATCTGGATTTGAATATAACAGCAATAACAAAATGCAAATGCCAAAAGCAAGTGGCACATGGCATTCTCATCAAAGAAGGTTTACCAGCATAGGGTTAATATGATCATGTGTTTGATAGTCATCGCCCGTGGTGTAAGATTGTCTCACACTTAATGTGCACTGATAATTTTTTGTTTAACCCCCTGGGGGTAGGGGGGTTTCAAGAATACTCCCCCAGTATCCCTGCTTGTCGTACGAGGCGACTAAAAGGGTTGGTGGTGGGTTAGTGCCCCACCCCGTAAAAAGAACTAACTAAAAAAAGCAAATAAAGCGCCTCGGACCCGGACGGATCATACGTTGACGACTAAGGAACGGACAAAGGACATTCTGAGGGTAGGAACGTGGAATGTGAGAGGAGTGAATGATGAAGTGAAAGAGAGAGAGATTGTCCAGGTGCTTGAGGATGCAAAAGTGGATATATGTGGATTAACTGAAACTAAATGGAGAGGTGAAAGGATGAGAGAATGGGAATACGGTGTAGGTATATGTGCGGGAGTCAGTGAGAATGAGAGGGCAAGAGAGGGAGTATGTCTGATGATAAGCAAGAAGTGGAAGGAGAATATAAGAGAGTATGGAACAGTGGGTGCGAGGATTGTATGGGTGAGGATGAAAGTAGGTATACAAGCATGGGCGATTGTATGTGTGTATGCTCCAACAGAGGATCGAGTGGCAAGAGTGAAAGATGAGTTTTGGGCGAGAGTAGAAGTATGTATGGATAAGTTTGAGAGGAGCAAGAGAGTGCTGTTGATTGGAGACATGAATGGCAAAGTTGGGAGTGTACGAGTGGATGGAGTGGTTGGTCAGTGGGGTGTGCCAGCTGAAGTAGATGGGAATGGTAGTGCTTTGGTGGACATCTGTGCTGGTAAGGGGTTGGCAATATCCAACACCTACTTTCGTCATAAGATGATCCACCGGTATACATGGAGAGTAATGAGGAGGATGGATGGTGAACTTGTTGAACGAAAGGCAATGATAGACTACGTGTGTGTGGATGAGCGAATGAGAAGACAAGTGTTGGATGCAAGGGTGTGGAGAGGGTGGGGGAATGGAGTCTCGGACCATCACTTAGTGATGGCCAAGGTAGAGCTGCAAAGAAAGTGGTTGAGGAGACGAAGGGGAAGACAGGAGGAAGCAGCTCCTGTGAGAAGAGTGGAGAAATTGCAAGATAGTGAGAAAATGACAGAGCATAAGAGCATAGTGGAAGAAAGACTGGGAAGGTATGAGCTAGAGCAGATGGAAGGGGTGGAAGACATATGTAAGATATTCACGGAAGAGATAGGCGCAGCGTGTGAGGCGGTTTGTGGAGTGAGGAGGAGATGCAAGGGTGTGCAAGGGACAGCATGGTGGAATGATGAGGTGAAACGAGCTGTGGAACAAAAGAAGAAGGCATATGGTGAATGGTTGGCGAGTAGAGATAGGGGAGATGATGAGAGAGAGAAGAGAGAGGTATATGTGAGCAGGAGAAGGGAGGTTAAGAGACTGGTGAAGGAGAGTAAGAAGAAAGTGGATGAAGAGTTTGGGAGGAATCTGAGTGTGAAATGGAGGGAGAGTAAGAAATTGTTTTGGAAGGAGGTAAAGAAAGTAAGGCAGTGTGAAAGGGAAAATAGTAGGGGAGTGAAAGATAGGAATAATAGATTGTTGGTGGAGAAGAGAGAGAAATTGAGGAGATGGAAGGAGCACTTTGAGGATTTGTTGAATGTAGAGAGTGAGAGCAGTGTGAGTATAAGTGGTTGGGGAATGGATGGGAGAAGAAGAGATGAGAGGAGGGAGGAAGAGATCAGTAGGTCGGAAGTAGTGGAAGCGATGAAGAAGATTAAGCTGGGAAAGGCCCCAGGAATTGATGGAGTGTGTGGTGAAATGCTTAGGTATGGGGGTGAGATTGTTGTGGAGTGGATATGGAAGTTGTGTAGATTGGCTTGGGAAGAGGGAAGGGTTCCAGAGGACTGGAAATCAGGTATAATTGTTCCTTTGTACAAAGGAAAAGGGGAGAGAGAAGTGTGTGGTAACCATAGGGGTATTTGCCTTCTTAGTGTGACTGGTAAAATATATGGTAGAATACTCATTGATAGGGTCAGGCATGTGACAGAGGAGCTAGTTGGAGAAGAACAAGGGGGATTTAGGAAGGGAAAAGGGTGTATAGATCAGATATTTGTTCTAAGATGTTTAGTGGAGAAGTATCTAGAGAAGGGAAGGAAAGTGTATGCTGCCTTCATGGACTTGGAGAAAGCTTATGACAGAATAGATAGGCAAGGTATGTGGATGGTATTAAGAATATATGGAGTGGAGGGGAAATTGTTGAGTGCTGTGAAGAGTATGTACGAGGGAGCTAGGGCTACGGTGCGAGTGGATGGTGAGCTGAGTGAGTTCTTTGATCTCAATGTGGGACTGAAACAGGGGTGTGTGATGTCTCCATGGCTGTTTAATATATATATGGATGGGGTTGTAATGGAGGTGCAAGGTAGGGCAGTGGATGTGGGGGTGGCCCTAATGAATGAGGGTGAGATTTGGAAGCTTCCGGTGTTGCTGTTTGCTGATGATACAGTACTGTTGAGTGAAGATGAATGGGAGTTGCAAGGTTTGGTGAATGAATTTGGGACAGTGTGTAGGAGGAGGAAGTTGAAAGTTAATGTAAACAAAAGTAAAGTTATGGTGTTTGAGAGGAATGAAGTCATAGAGTGTGCAGTGAGGTTGGATGGTGAGGATATGGAGAATGTGAGTGCATTCAAGTACTTGGGTAGTGTGATGAGTAAGGATGGAACTTTGGGGGATGAAGTACGTGAAAGGGTACAGCAGGGAAGAAAGGTTGTTGGTACACTGAAAGCAGTGATGAGAAATAGGGAGGTGAGTATGGAAGTTAAGAAGTCACTGCATGATGGTATTGTGATCCCTACCCTGACGTATGGAAGCGAGGCGTGGACCTTGCAAGAGGGGAACAAGTCAAGAGTGAGAGCAGTGGAAATGAGTTACTTGAGAGGAGCATGTGGAATGACGTGGAGGGACAGGTTGACGAATGAAGAAGTGAAGGAACGTTGTGGGGTAGATGTGGATGTGGTTGAAAAGATTAGGAGAAATACACTGAGGTGGTTTGGACATGTGGAGAGAATGGAGAATGAAAGACTGACTAAGAGGGTGTATGTAAGTGAGGTGGAGGGAGGGAGAGGGAGGGGTAGACCGAGGATGAGGTGGAGGGATGGAGTTGAGAGGTATATGAGGGAGGGGGGGTGAGTTGGGGGGAGGGGAGTCAAATGGTGGGTGACAGAGTGACTTGGAGGCGTTTTGTCTGCGGCCACCCTTTGCGGGATTAGGGCGTCGGGCTATAGATAGATAGATAGATAGATAATCTACTGTACATACTAGTAGCCAATATTCAAGCAGCATTTAGTTTACAGTGTACCGTAGATATTGGAAAATTAGACGGTATGGTATATGCTGGCAAAAATTACTGAACCAGGATTTCGAAACGCTGCTGTAGTAAATAATCTTTAGTTTAAAAAAATGCAAAGAGCAGCCACGAAAAGGGTGCCTTTCCTGGGGTATTTAAGTTATGAACAAGGGCTGAAAATACAGAGTCTACCCTCATTTATTTAGAGAAAATTTTTAGCAGTGAGTATGTACGGTGCAAATGCGAAACAGGAAGGGAAGAAGCAAAGAAGGCTACATAATACCTGGAACAAAGGATCAAGAAGACACAGCTAGAAACTGGATACAATCAGAGGTAATAATAGTGAATGGAGATAATGTTTTCCTGTTTGATCAACTGACCAGTGGAACCAATTACCTCACAAAACTGTGTTCGCCAAAGCTTTTTTTTTTTTTTTTTTTTTTTAAAGAAATTGTATGCTATTATAGTGACAAAAAATGGGACATTTTTACTCTTACTCGTCGTATAAAAGTACAGCCTCTCTCTCTCTCTCATTCTCTCTCTGCTGTAACATCAGTTGATTTGGCGGTACATCTGAGGTGGATGGAAAGCTGGCGCTAGGGAGAGCTGGAGCTCCCTTTTCAACAGCCCTCATGACCTGTTTCTGACCATCTCCCTTTGCTGTACATATTCTGTGTTATCATTAACACCGCTTCCTGATATCCAGTATACTCTCATAAACCTCTACCTTCAGCTGTCTGCACCACACTACATGCACATTAGAGATCACACCTATTTCCATCCCGCTATCCCCCCTTAGCATTGGCCGCTGCTGTCTTAAGAGCTAATGCGGTGGTACCTCGGATTGCTATCACCGGCAGGGTATTGTTGGCAGCACAGCACTTTCCCTGTCATCATCAAAGCGACTATGCCGACAGTGGTTGTTACGACCACAGATCGGTCTCGTCGCAGTAGAGATGCGGGTTCGGCCTTGTATTTTACTAACCCCCGTGGTCTTAGTACCAATCTGTATTCTGTTCATTTCACCGTCCGGTCTGTATCCCCTGTAGTTCTATTATTCATAGAAACCAAATCTCCAACTCTACTGACTTTTCCCCATTTAGTCTTCCTGGTTATCATCTCCTTACAAACTTTTGAAGCAAGGGTGGCATTTGTTGTGATATCAGATCTGAATATGCTAACCTCATCAGCTGATCAAGCCAAATGGGGGAGAATATCCCTCCAGGGCTGTGTCATCATTTATTCACGCATAATTTCTCTCCACTCATTTCTGTCACGCACAGCCACTCTTTCTTGCGTAAGAGACATCCCTTTCGCATCCAACGCTCTCTTCACACTGTCCATCCATCTATTCGTGGTCTTTCTCTCAGCCTTACACCTCTCACATCAGGTCTAGTTATTTTTTTTCACCAGTCACTCATTATCCATTCTCCCTGTGTGCCCAGACCATTGCAACACCATTTGCTCAACTCGATTAGCCATCTTCTGCACAACTTCAGTTCTCCTTCGCACTTCATCATTTCTCACTCAATCCATACACGTCACTCCACACAAACTCCTCAGACACCTCATCTCCATTACATTCACATTTTTCCTCTCTGCTACACCTATATTCCATGTTTCAGTCCCATATAAAGCAGTCGGCACCACAACACCCTCAAACAGCCTTCTCTTTACATCCATTCTAAGCGAACGACATTTAAACATTTTTTCATTCCTCCCAGCACCTTTCCCACTTCATTCATTCTAAACTTCACTTCGACATCTATTCTTCCATACACAGCAACATGTGACCCTAAATACTTAAAACACTCTACCTCCTCAAGCAACTCACCATTCAAAACTATATTCATCCCCCTACCATCTACCAACCTCATACACTTACTTCATCACTTTACTCTTATTCTCACTTACTTTCAATTTCCTCCTTTCACACACCATTCCAAACTCCTCTACCAACTGTCTCAATCTTTCCTGTGAATCAGCCACCAGTGCAGTATCATCTGCAATCAGCAGCTGCTTCAGATTCCACTCTCTACCACCAACATTCACCAGACTCAGACTTCCACCTAACGCTCTTGCATTCACCTCCCTTACAACACCATCCATATAAATATTAAACAACCAAGGCGACATAACACATTCCTGCCGCAGCCCCACTCTCACGGGAAACCAATCACTCACAGTATTTCCCACTCTTACACTCGCTCAATTATTTACATCAAATCTTTTAACTCCTTTTAGCATCCTACCATCAAGTCCATACAATCTTAAAACAGTCCACAAAGCCTCCCTAAATTAAACTAAAGTACCTAAATCTAACCTAGTATATGTGTATAGTTTATCGCTCCCCTAATGCTTTATTAGAACCCAGCGTATGTGACTCCATATCCACACAGTTCACCAGCCTTAACCTGCTGCGTCCTGACCGATTTTGTCACCACTGACCCCCCCCCCCCCAATCCCAGCAGATTTTTTAAAAATCTTTTTTTGGCAAAAAAAAAAACACTTTTTATGAGAAACATTGGAAATGCCCCCAAAAGTGCTTAGAAGTGGTCTAAACAGGTGACCCTTTAAACACCTGGTATCGTGTTCTCTGGAGCCACACTGCAGCTGTCATGTTTTCTATGTAGTGGTAACTATTGCAAACCACACAGAATAGGTAGATATTTGTTCATCTGGTACAAATTTATATGTAGTACAAGAATATATTAGTTTCACACAATAATATAAGCGATGAAAGCTTTGTTACACTCACTGAACACATCAACATACTGCACCTTCCTTGGTGACATTACCTCCTCATCATTTCTGCTCATTTCTTCCTCCAATGCCATGTAATCTTTGTCCTTCACATCATCATCAATTGGGGAACCACTCTCACCTTGAATTTCGTACCGTGGTGTGACATGTCTTTACTGGCCAGGTCACTGGTAACAGGTGAGTTGCTGAGACAATTGCGTGCAGGGGAGGGGAGGTCACATGGGGTAAGACAGTGTCCCTGCCTGGCAGCAGGTAGAGGAAGGTGTCCAATGTCTATGTGCCAAAAACCACGAACAAATTTTGAAAAATGTGCAACTGACAGACCTTGCAATTGCAAGACGTGTAAACACGTCATCGGGACTGAGCGTGACAGATTGTTGCTTTTGTGTGATTATAACATCCATAATGTAGAATGGATGTGGGTGTGACAGGAAGCGGTAGAAGAAATACAAAGAGGTGGTTTGGCCCTGTGGAGAGGATGGAGAGCGAGAAACTAATGAGGAGAGTGTATGTGAGTGAGGTGAAAGGGGAGGCTGAAAGTGAGATAAAGGGATGGTGTGGGGAGGTATGTGAGAGAGGAGTGTGTGTGAGCTAGGGGAACGACAATGAAATGCCAGGGAACAGGGCGACATACAGTAGAGGCGATTTGTTTGTGGCCACTCCTTATGGGATTGAGGCGTCTGGCAATAGATAGATAGATCAAATATACAATGTTATTGCATTCTGCCAGTACTGATGATACTGCTCTAGAATGCGAGCTGTTTGCAGAATTGTTTAGTCTCACGCTATTGGTAAAACTAACAACCAGAATACCAGATTATCTGACCATAGAGCCTGTCTCTTGGATCTATTCCTGACAAATAACACAGATCAATACAGGACAGAGCTACTGTCGTCACTGGATCCTCCGACCATTGTCTCATCAAAGCCTCATTAGTCAGTTGCCCCCAGCCCTCCACGTTCTGAACCAGTGCCCAGATGGAAAATTGAATGAGCAAATTGGGATGGATTTGAAAATTATCTTGCTAATGTTCCATGGCAGTCTTTTTTCTCCACTGAGATCAATTCTATCGAGTCCCACATTAATGACTAAACACAAGCTGGTATCTGCTAACATACAAACAAACTAACAAACAAACAAACAGGGGTGAAAACATGCTCTCCATGTCAGAGAGAATGACCTGCGTCGACAAGCAAACATCCATGCCAGTACTTTTGCCAGAGATTCTACTTTAGAGGAAGCCAGCTAGAACATTCCTGTACTAGAATTTGACTCTCCTGAAATTCCTTCACTACAGATACAATCTAGATACGCAAAATCGATCCTGGAGAATTTACCAACTAACAAAGCCCTAGGTCCAGATGGAATTCCTCTAATCGTTTTGAAAAAGTGTTCCTCAGAACTTGCTTCCGTCTTAGCTAAATTATTCAGACAATGAATACGTAATTTTCCATTCTCCAATTCTTGGAAAGAAGCCGACATCCATCGAATTCCTAAGAAAAGAAGTTCCTATGACCCCTCTGATTACAGACTTATGGCAATCACATCTCATAATAAAGTATTTGAGACTTATTAATAAGCACATTGTTAAACAAACAACTTCATTAGTGACAGACAGTTTGGCTTTCGCCACGAAATATATTTATCTCATGACTCACTCCATCCATCAGTCACTAGACCAGCATGGAGAAACCCACCCAGTAGCCCTTGATATTTCTAAAGCTTTTGACAGAGTGTGACACCATTCCCTATTATCCATACTCCATTGCCACTGCTTATCGTCTTTTGTTCCACTTATTTCTTTATATCTCAGCAATAGTAAGATACAATTTTCCACTCACTTGATGCCAGCGAGCCACATCGGTCAGTCCAGGCTCCAGCCCTGTTCCTAATTTGTATTAATGATCTCTTGTCTACCACCAATATGCACATGACACAATGTTTCAGAGTTCCTTCACACTTAAACACTCATTCACAAAATCTGATATCTCTAACTCCCAACTCAGTATAGCAGTCTCCATAAATCAAGACTTATCTAAGATAACTGAATGGGAACAAGATAATATTGTCTTATTTACTGCTAGGAAAACCAGATATATACTGTTTACGTATAGACAGATGTTGCCTGATTCCTATTTTACTTTCAAGTCACACAGTATTCCTGTCTCTAAAAGTACTGATTTTCTCGGAGTTTCACTTAACAATACCTCAGTTGGACCTTTCACATTAAATTACTTGTCAAAATCTTTTCAAAGAAACGTGGAATATTGTATAGAATTCGTAACTTCTTCACTGACTAAAAGTTAGCTGTAATTTACAACAGTCATGTGTGCTCTCAGCTCGAGTATTACCCACCCTTGTGAAGTGACTGTGCAAAGGTTGCACTGAAACAAATCGACAAAATTAAGAACAAAGCTATACGTATTATGAGTAACCCAGCAACTATAATGACTTGTCTACCTTACAAGTAAGAAGTAATGTGGCCTTCTTTGCATTATTTTACAGATGCTTTTTTGGCAAATGCTCAGACGAAATTCCATCCATTGTGTCACCTCTCCACGCCTTCTCCCCTGCTTCACGAGCATCTGGTAGTGCACATGACTGGACTGTCACACAGCTATATTGCAGAAATTCTTCCTATCAGAATTCTTTTATTCCCCAAAATGCTTTTTTTTGGAGCTTGCTTCCCCAAAATAGTCCTCCCCAAAAAACTTCAACCTGCAGCAGTTCAAATCCAATTGTTTCAGATTTTTTATAAATAGAGGACACCTGTAATCTGATGTTTGATTATTTTTTAAATTATTCTGTTTTCATTTTCTCTGTTCATCTTCTGTTTAATATATATATATATATATATATATATATATATATATATATATATATATATATATATATATATATATATATATATACATATATATATATATATATATATATATATATATATATATATATATATATATATATATATATATATATATATATATATACACTTACCACACTCTTTTTCCTTGTGTCCAAAGTGTGGGTCAGCGTCAACTAGTGGGCCTAGCTAGAGCTGTCCTACGTAAGACTCGGTTGTTGGTTTTGGATGAGGCCACAGCAGCAGTTGACATCTACACAGATTCTCTCATCCAGCGCACCATCCGAAATGAGTTTCGTGACTGCACTGTGCTGACGATCGCCCATCGCCTCAACACTATCATGGACAGTGACAGGTACTTTGCATTCATCTTTATATCCAATAATATAGTTAGCATTTTATTTTGTTTTCCATTTAGCTGCATGGATTGGGAAAGAAAGATATAGCATCACATGTGAAGATAAGTATAATGTTCCCTGCCTTAATGAAGTAGAAATCCCACCTATACAGATAATATGGCTCCTGAACACATGCAAGAACATTAAAACATGAATATTTCATAGATGATATTTCAACCCGTCAGGATAATTGGACATATTCCTGCAATTTCTCCCGTTTATCCCACTTCCCTATCCTCCAACAATGTGTAAGCCAACAACAAAAAGTACATGGCTATAAAGTCTTGCACACTAATCTTTACAAACACTCTATACAAACGCTCCAAGTTCCTCTAAAGGGGTGTGTGAGATGCACTGTAAACATAGCTGCCAACATATGACAGCTAAGATGAGCACTAGGTGATTCTGAAACTCCATTAATGTAAGCACATTTTAATTTGTGTTGATAAATTTCCATTGCACATTAATCTGTTGTACTTCTCGTAATTTGGATAGTGTTCATTTGTTTAAGTGGTGGCGGTTGTTGTTGTGGCCCCTTGGTCAACTGGAGACGAACCTGTTGGACTTCATGTAAGTGTTCCCAGTCCTCGACACTGATCTACCCTATGCAGATAGTGAAATCACCCTATATAACCCTTGATTCCCCTTCTGCTCAGGACAAATCTTGAAAAAATAAATAAATATATAAACGCGCTCAGTGGAACACCCGCGACCACGAACTGGTGTAAGGGCCGAGTATTTGATTCTGCCTAGGCAAAAAAAGCGAACACTCTACTGGTGACCTCTGATGACCCAGATAAGAATTTTGGCCCCCTAAAACCTTTCTTGGGTCACCCTGATTCAGAATATATATGGTCTGGGGGTCTCTGGCCCTTGGTTTGGGC
>NC_137048.1:9681397-9801397 GCF_032717465.1 Coenobita brevimanus
ACCGTTATAGTAGAGTAAGTCGTCCTTTCTATTGTTCAGAGCGGGATTGTCAACTCTTTGTCCCCATGGCTTTATTTGCGCGTCCTTCTTACAAGTTGTATCAAGCTCTGCTGGCCCCTATATAATGAGCTCAGTCTCTGCATTATTGCCACTTAGATCTGCTCCTCATTTTGTTCACATCTCTGTCCTCCCCTGTACAGTTATTATTGTGAGTGCTCAGGAAGTCTCCAACCATCTAGCAGCTGTGTAATTTGAGTATAACTGTTATTGCATTTTTTTTCTTGTACTGTGTAGCATAAGGTTGATTCTTAGGCCTAGTAAGGTTTTTGTAATTCATGTAAAGTTCTTTTGTCAGCCATCATTGATAATATTTTGTATCTGTAATAATTTATCTTGCATTAACTGAGCATTACCCAGTGTATTTTCATTTTATCAGGGCTGACTTAGATAAATTTACTCGTGCTAATTTCGTGTTAATTGAGGCTATTGCAGTTAACCATATATTTAACCTGTTTTTTGCCATTACATTATCCTTATGAGTCCTGAATGTTTTGTTGTTAGTTTGAGCATTAAACTTTAACTTGTAATTTTACCTAACTCTTTTGTTTTGAACCTGGAACTTTACGGGACAGTAGTGATTTTTAGTATTCTCACTTAAAATGTACATTATCTTTCTCTGTTCCGTAACATAAATTTGGCGACCTCTTATCAGGATATTCAGGATATTATCATAAGGATATTGCTTGATATTTTGTGACTGTGATTTATTCATGATGTCTACTATTCCTACACTTGATGAAGCCAAAGATTTTTTGTCAAATGTGCAAACAGTGTTGGATGTAGAAAACAGAACAAAGAATGAACTTAAGCTTGTTGCTCAACAATTGGGAATTGCAGTTCACTCTCATCATTCTAAAGATCAAATTGTTGACATGATTAATGAAAGCTTGTTTAATGTAACTCCTCCAAATGAGCAAACGCAAATTGAAATAGCTAAGTTACAGCTAGCCCTGCAGGAGGCTCGTGTGAAGGAAGCTGAATTTCAAGCACGTGCTAAGGAGGCTGAGTCTCAGGCTAAGGAGGCTTGTGTTAAGGAGGCTGAATTTCAAGCAAATGCTAAGGAGGCTGAATCTCAGGCTCGGATTCAGGAGGCACAGATACAGGCTCAGGCACAAATTGAACTAGCTAGGATTCAGGCAGACCATGAGTATCGCATGAAACAAGGTGGAACTGGATCATCTAGCTCTGATGATTTTGATGTGGCTAAAAATGTTCGACTTGTCCCTCCTTTTAATGAATCTGATTTAACCAAGTATTTTCAGTTGTTTGAGAGGGTAGCTACAGGTTTTAATTGGCCCAAAAAGTATTGGCCAGTACTCCTTCAAACTGTTCTCACCGGTAAAGCTCAAGTAACTTATGCATCTTTGCCTCAGGATCAATCTGATAATTATGATGTAGTTAAGAGCTTGATTCTTAAGGCCTATGAGCTTGTTCCTGAAGCTTATACAGTAAAATTTAGGACAACTTACAAGCAAGATAAGCAATCCCATGTTGAGTATGCAAAAATCAAAGAAGATCTATTAGAGCAGTGGTTAAATTCTAAGAATGTGGATTCTGATTTTGACAAATTTAAGCAGATGATTTTGCTGGAGGACTTCAAAAGGAGTATTTATAAAGATGTAAGCCTATATCTTGATGAGAAAAGAATAGATAATTTGTCTGATGCTGCAGTTTTAGCTGATGAATATGTTCTCACTCACAAGAGATATTCTAAAGAAAAAAGGAAAGCTGAGAGTAAGTACGTTGCCTCTACTCAGAGTACAGGTAACAGGAAAGAGAATAAAGATGATGTTTCTCAGGAAGTAAATACCAGCTTCACCTCTAGATTTCAGAAAAGTAAATGTACTTATTGTAGTAAGCTCGGTCATACTACGGAGAAATGTTTCAGGAGACAGCGTGATGTGAACAAAAAGGAGTCTTTAAATATTCAGTCAATTGGTCTAGTGTCCACTCTTCAGAGTTCCCAGAATTCTTTAACTGAGCTAACTGAACCTGCTTTGAGGGGTAACTTAAATTCTCATGATGGAACTTCTCTTTTGAGCAGTAACGTGGGTGACACTCTCAAGAGTTCATCTGCTAATTTCCTGTCTGATGGTTTTGTCAGTCCTCTGGACAGTAATGACAGGAAATCAGTTAAAATATATCGTGATACAGGTGCTTGCCAATCCCTTATGCTGACCAGTGTTCTAGGCTCTAATGTTAATTCCTCTGATGAAACTGTAATCTTACAAGGTGTAGGGAATAATTACTTCTCTGTCCCTCTGTGCAGAGTGAATTTAGAGTCTGGTTTTGTTAATGGTTCCGTTATGGTTGGGTTGGTTGAGACACTCCCAATGTCAGGTGTAACTTTCTTACTTGGAAATGATATTGGTGGAAGTCAAGTGTGTCCAGCTCCTCAGTTGTCTAGTGAGCCAGTGGCTGCGGCCCAGGATTGTGATGTCCCTGATGTGTTCCCTGCATGTGCTGTCACTAGGGCTAAGTCTAAAGTTACTGGTGATTTAGAGGATAATGATGATGATGATGTTATCCTAGCTGACACTTTTCTTGCTAATTTGGACCACTCACCAGATGAGGCAGTACCCCGTAGTGTTGATAATTTGTCTCGTCAAGAGTTGATTGAGTTGCAGGTTGCTGACCCTGAGTTGAAAGGTCTTGCTAACTCTGCTTCCAGTGAGGAAGAGTCAGCTGGTGCTTCTACTTGTTATTATATAAAGTCAGGAGTACTTATGAGGAAGTGGAGACCCCCAACAGCATCAGCCGACTGTGAATGGGAGGTTGTACATCAAGTTGTCATCCCTCGTGTTTGTAGGCAGGATATCATTAGAGTGGCTCATGATTCCAGTTTGGCAGGACACCTTGGAGTAAGGAAGACTGTGGCACGCATTTTAAAACACCTCTACTGGCCAGGTATCTTCAGGGATGTTTCCTGGTATTGTAAGTCTTGTCACACCTGTCAAGTTGTGGGGAAGTGTAATCAGACCGAAAAGGTTGCACCTCTAGTTCCCATTCCTCCTTTTGAGGCGCCTTTCACCCGTGTGTTGGTGGATATTGTGGGCCCTCTTCCTAAGACTTCTTCAGGATTTTCTTATGTGTTGACCCTGATTGATATGGCTACTCGTTATCCTGAAGCCATTCCACTTAGAAATATCTCAGCAAAGAACGTGGTTAAGGAAATGCTAGGGTTCTTCACAAAGTTTGGTCTGCCCAAGGAGGTACAGTCAGACTGGGGAAGTAATTTCATGTCAAATGTTTTCAAGCAGTCTCTGAAAGAGTTGGGCATCACCCAGATCACGTCTTCAGCTTACCATCCCCAGACCCACGGAGCATTGGAGAGATATCATCAAACACTCAGATCGATGCTCAAGAAATACTGTTTGGAACATCAGAAAGACTGGGATAAAGGTCTTCCATTCGTTGTATTTGCTGCAAGAGAATCTCCAAATGAATCACTGGGCTTCTCACCTTTTGAACTACTGTTTGGCCATGAAGTAAGAGGACCCCTTAAGCTACTCAAGGAATGCTGGCTGTCGGAGGAAGATGACGTCAACCTGCTGGAGTATGTGATGAAGTTCAAAGAACGCCTGTCCAATGCTTTACAACTGGCGTGAGAGAATTTAGGAGCTGCTCAGGAGAAGATGAAGACTTGATATGATAAGAAGTCCAGGTTACGCCACTTTCAGCCAGGAGATCAGGTTTTGATTCTGCTACCAGTTCATGGGCAACCTCTTCAAGCCAAGTTTAGTGGTCCTTATTTCGTGGAGAAGAAACTCAGTGATGTCAACTATGTCATCGCCACACCAGATCATAGAAAGAACAAGCAACTTTGTCACATCAACATGCTAAAGTTATATCACAGGCGGGACGAAAATAATCCAGTCTGCACTGTAGCTGTTCCACCCGAGTCTCCAAGTGAAGCTCTCCCATGCAGTATGAGCCTGAGTGATAGTTTGGGGAAGAATCCTGATATCATGAATGATCTCCAAACTAAGCTTTCTCATCTACCTCCCGAGGAAAGGCAGGAGTTTTTGGCATTACTGCAGGAGTACCCGCAAGTGTTCCGTGCTACTCCAGGAAGAACCACTGTGTTGATGCATGATGTCGATGTTGGAGACGTAAAGCCAATTAAATTGCCTCCTTACCGTGTGAACCCAGTGAAAGTTCCTCTCATCCAGAAGGAGCTTGGCTACCTGTGTGACCACAAGATGACTGAGCCCTGTCAGAGCGAGTGGAGTTCTCCTGTCACTCTGGTCCCTAAGCCGGGTGGGTCACAGCGGCTTTGCATTGACTACAGACGTGTTAATCAGATAACTAAAACAGACACTTACCCTCTCCCTCGCGTGGAAGATTGCATAGACAAGATCGGAAAGGCTAGGTACATAAGTAAGTTTGATTTGTTAAAGGGATACTGGCAAGTACCTATGACTGAACGTGCTAGGGAGATCTCATGTTTTGTAACACTAGGGAAGATTTTTGCATGTTCGGTAATGCCATATGGTATGAAGAATGCACCAGCCACATTTCAGAAGCTCATGAATGTTGTAACAGAGGGTTTGGCAGGGTGTGTTGTTTATATTGATGATGTATTAATCTTCAGTGACAACTGGAAAGATCACCTATGCCATGTCAGTAAATTTCTTGAGCGTTTGGTTCAGGCTAATCTTGTAGCTAATTTATCAAAGTGTGAGTTTGGTAAAGCTAAAGTTCAGTACCTTGGGTATGTAATTAGTGATGGACATGTTGCACCACCAGGAGCTAAGGTTCAGGTTATAAGTGATCTTCCCAGACCTAAAAGTAGGAAAGAGCTACAGAGATTTTTGGGAATGGTAGGTTATTACCGGAGATTTCTTCTTAACTTTTCAATTCTTGTATCACCACTTACAGACCTACTGAAAAAGGGAGTTAAATTTGTCTGGACCGATAACTGTGAATCCTCTTTCAACAAACTTAAAGCTATCCTATTAAGTCAGCCAGTGCTCGCTACTCCAAATTTTGCTAAGCCTTTTAAGATGTCTGTTGATGCAAGTGATACAGGAGCTGGGGCTGTTTTGCTGCAAGAGGATGATCAGGGTATTGAACACCCTGTATCTTATTACAGTAAGAAGTTCACTCCACCTCAAAAGAACTACTCAACTATTGAGGAAGAGCTTTTGGCCTTGATTTTGGGTTTACAGCATTTTTCATTTTATTTGTGTTCTGGTTTTGACCCCATAGTCATTTATACCGATCATAACCCACTGAAATTCCTTAGTAAGTTTAAAGATAAAAATCAGAGATTGACAAGATGGAGTCTACTTCTTCAGGAGTATTCATTAGACATACAACATGTCAAGGGGAAAGAAAATGTTATTGCAGATTGCTTATCTAGACTTTAGACAGATTGTTTTAGAGTAATAAGAAATTTCCTTTGTAAATTTCTTTTTCTTTGTGGGGAGGTGTTACATAGCCTATGATTTCATCATCCTTTGTGTAATTTTAACGCACAGTATGCTGCATGTTTGATCACGAGCGTGTTCTGCCTCAGTCCCCCCCCTTCTACCGTTATAGTAGAGTAAGTCGTCCTTTCTGTTGTTCAGAGCGGGATTGTCAACTCTTTGTCCCCATGGCTTCATTTGCGCGTCCTTCTTACAAGTTGTATCAAGCTCTGCTGGCCCCTATATAATGAGCTCAGTCTCTGCATTATTGCCACTTAGATCTGCTCCTCATTTTGTTCACATCTCTGTCCTCCTCTGTACAGTTATTATTGTGAGTGCTCAGGAAGTCACCAACCATCTAGCAGCTGTGTAATTTGAGTATAACTGTTATTGCATTTTTTTTTCTTGTACTGTGTAGCATAAGGTTGATTCTTAGGCCTAGTAAGGTTTTTGTAATTCATGTGAAGTTCTTTTGTCAGCCATCATTAATAATATTTTGTATCTGTAATAATTTATCTTGCATTAACTGAGCATTACCCAGTGTATTTTCATTTTATCAGGGCTGACTTAGATAAATTTACTCATGCTAATTTCGTGTTAATAGAGGCTATTGCAGTTAACCATATATTTAACCTGTTTTTTGCCATTACATTATCCTTATGAGTCCTGAATGTTTTGTTGTTAGGTTGAGCATTATACTTTAACTTGTAATTTTACCTAACTCTTTTGTTTTGAACCTGGAACTTTACGGGACAGTAGTGATTTTTAGTATTCTCACTTAAAGTGTACATTATCTTTCTCTGTTCCGTAACAATATATATATATATATATATATATATATATATATATATATATATATATATATATATATATATATATATATATATATATATATATATATACACTGTAGGTAGGACTTCCTTGGGATATATAAAATTGTTACAGGGGTTCCTTCAAGGTGTAATGGTTTGGAATCACAGATCTTGTATCCTTGTTTCTTTCCTCCTTCCAACACTCCTCTCCCTCTGTCTTTTATTTTTGTGTTCCCGTCCTTCCCCTGCGACATCGCTTCCCTTGGTATTATCTGGATGGCAATACACTGTAAACTAGGAAGTATTCATAGAGCGTATCCCACCGCCAAAGCTAATGAAATTTGTGATTTACTATTATAATTCCTCTTTCCTACCTGACCAATACTTTTAGGGTCCCACATAGTTAATTCTGCGCTCTTAGTCTGCCCTGTTACGCATCTCAGTGAGTGCATATATTTGCCAACGCCAACAAAATAAATGATTTATTCCTGCATCCGGATCTGGATCCACCTTAGATCGGATGAACTCTTCCTTGGCCCACTGCCCATCTATCCATTATACAGTGTTTCATTGAAATACAATAACAAGTTATCAGAGATATCTTTTACACAGACAAAGTGGCAAACATACACGCAAGTCCCTTCAGTTTCGTTTGCAGCTGTAACGATCTCTCTCTCTCTCTCTCTCTCTCTCTCTCTCTCTCTCTCTCTCTCTCTCTCTCTCTCTCTCTCTCTCTCTCTCTCTCTCTCTCACCTGTGTTTCTTCAGCTGTTTCACTTTTACTGAGTTACTGTAAAATTCATTTCATTCAGATACTAAGCTGTTAAGCAGTCAAAACAATGAGGTAAAAGTTGGACTGACATTGAAGATATCCATGTTACAAATGAGGCTGCGACGCAGGAACGATCCACGCTTGTCAGATACACATTACTGAGATTCTATCGTACGAAAGTTCATAAACTGGCCTCAGACGTAAGGTCATAAGTCACACAGACACAAAATTATGTAAACATTTACACAAGCAGGCTGTACCATCTAGCACATGAATGGCATATGAGAATAAGCATTAAGAATTAAAGAAACCTAAGAGATGAGAGCAAGGCGACCGTACCAGAACACTGCCACCATCAACGGTGATGCAACGTGGACTCCCACAGACCCAGGCACAGCCAGACGCCGAGAGGGTGTTATAGGGCCTTTTGAAGGGCAAGTGACACATTAACAATCGTGGAGGAAGGCCACCGTGCTTCATGAGGCATAATGAATAAACCAAGACAATACATCCACGTTTCAGTGCTTTGAACCATGGTTGTTTATTCCAGTCCTCACTGGTAATGTCTGGTGAATGTTGAAAGTAGCAAACATTTTCCTAGTTACTTCCAAAATGAAGGGATGTAGTTTGAATAAATCTGAAAAGTCAAATCCCGATATTTCACTCAGAGCAACTGAAATTGGAGGCATCCACTTTTTGCAGACGAACTTAAGGAAACTTTGCATTCCCTTCCTTCCCATGGCACACGATTCATTCATACAAAATGTGATCCTAAAAGTATTTTCCTCTACAACGTATATATTTTTTCGTTTACTTTCGAACTGTGCCTTAGTAACATGAGAAGTCAACCACAAAGACCAAATTTGTTCTTTTAATACCAAGCTCTTTGACAATAAATAGTACTGACATTCAGTAGAAGAGGGAATTGAAATATGGTTATCGAAAGATAGATAAGCTAGGAATGAAACATATAAGAACATTATAAAGAGAGGAAAATGTAATTCCATTGTCACACAGTTGTGCGTTGAGGTCGGTGGAAAGTAGGTGACCCAAATGAGATGTCAAATTTATGTAGGATTCATTGTACAGTTTTTAGGGGTGCCGACTAGATTAATGCCACCAGAATTGAACTGTATGCATCAATGGACGCCTCCAGCAGTAAAAAGGATATTCCCCTTTCCCCACTGGTATTTCTGATCCATTTTCCTGTTTCCTGATCTTGTCTACCCCCGAAAAAATGGAAATTTATATGGAGTAATAATGATTACAGTGGCAATTGTAATAACCATAATTATTCTCCACTACAGGGTGATGGTGGTGGACAAAGGCCGGATAGCTGAGTTTGACACTCCAACTGCACTTCTCGCAAACAGAAATTCCATTTTCTATAATATGGCCAAGGATGCTAGGATGGTGCTGTAGGTTACAAGGTGGGAGTAGCTGTAGACGGTGTGATGCTGGTTTCTAGTGGTAAATATTTACTGTTTTATTCATAAAGCCAATATTGCAAAGGGGATTATTCAAGGCATCTTTATTTTATTTACTTTATCTGCAACAAAAAGTTACAAGGCATGTTTGGTGCACACTGACTGTGAACCTGTGAGTGATGTTAAATTATTTATATATATATATATATATATATATATATATATATATATATATATATATATATATATATATATATATATAGACTGGTGTGTTCAGGGACTCTCTTTCACATGTTGCCAGGTCTAGGGTTACTTTAGAAATCGTTAGAGGAAGACTCCTATATTCTTAACCCATCATGGTCAAAGGTTAGATTTGCCATCACTTCTTAGACAAGCTAGAGAGAGAGAGAGAGAGAGAGAGAGAGAGAGAGATGAAGTCTGTATCACTTTAATATTTCCATGGTTTAATGTAAAGTAAACAGCTTTTAATAATATCATTGTTAGTAGTAATTGTGATAAGGCAGTGCTAGATATGATAAAAAATTGATGGGTGCAATAAAAGCATAAAGTGGGGGAATAAAGAAAATGAAGAAGTGTGATTTGTAGTAGAGGAAGGAAAGTGTGCTGATGAATATTGGAGTAGCTTAGAGGTATTTTTGTCATGACCACTGCAGATGGAGACTAGAGGTTGGTACAGTATCATGCACTTAGTTTGTATTTCTACTTGTGATACACTTTCCAGAAGTGTGTTCACTGTCACTCAGAATGATCGACTATACTTGAACTTTTCTTTTTACTTTATGGTGGTGTTGGAGAGGAGGTGTTGAATTGTGCCAACCGTTTAACAGTTCGATGAACAGAACCAGCAAACAACAGCCAACTAGTCTGAACAAAAACAAAGATGGACCATGTTAATAATTTTTCCTTAACGTAAGGATATTTCCTTCGGTTGAAGAAATTATAAATACCATCGCTAACTGTATTTATCCAATCTTATATATATAATTTAGATATTGATTAAAATTATATTAGTTTGAAATATAAGAATAATGAGTGGATATTATTAACATACTTGCCTCGACTGAATGGAGTACATTTGTAGCCCTTTCAGGACGATGGGGTCATTCATAAGCAGGAAAAAATATCTGATCTTAGGGAAGAAAGCGTAATAAGAACAATGAAACATAAACGATGCATTTTAAGTGAAGAAGTTAATTCAGCAAGAAATTTAAGAATTTTCTTTAGCTGTCGATGATTGTTTTTATTTTAAAACAATAAATTTCAAATCAGCAGGCAGCGAGAACCATTCACCTTGCATAATTTCATTCAAATTTTTTGGAAGAGCGATGAACAAAAAACGATTTGTCACGATGAGACAGAACCCTAAGTACAGTTTTTAAAAAGTGTCTTGCTGTGACTTACATACTAAGACTAATGACGGACAGGGCCAGATCTACCACTTTGGAAAGAGAGACGGGAGGAAGGAAGGAATAATGAAGAACTAGCACCAGATCAAAATATGGCTATAGGGCACAATGGCACAAGAGAGAGGAGGAAATAATTAAAGTAAATGTATGATATGAAGAGCAGTAAGAAGCGTGATGATATTGGAAATCGAAACAGTAGGAGAGCCACCCGGGAAATCAGTTAGTGTAGGGGCAGACGTAATGAAGAAAGTAAGTGGAAAGCTGAGTGACGGTGTTGGAGTGTAGATGAGCAATCAAGAAAAAGGTGACATATAATCACAGCGGAGTTACAGTGTGAACAGATGGACTGAGGGTCATCGCTCATTAAATGATCATGACTGATGCGGGTGTGGCCCAAGCGAAGACGATCAAGGATAATCTCTCATCGACAATTGGGTTGGGCTGATGAGTGCCATGGAAGAGCTAAGGGTTTAACACTATGAGGCTAGTGAGCCTGCAGGTCCCACGAAGATTGCCAATGTTCACGGAAGAGACGGGTCAGAAGACGGAACAATTAATGGCAGGAATGAATGAACAAAGGATCTAGAGGAGACAGTAACAGAGCGTGCTAACGAGTAAGCTTGTTCATAACCTCTTATCCCAATATAGCCAGGAATCCAGCAGAAGCGAGCTGACTTTATGCAAACTGACAGGCAGAACAGCCACATCCTGCATTTGGGTGATTAGTGGACGAAAAGTCGTTGTACGTATGGAAGTGAGTCCACTGGGAGAATAGGAGAAGAAAATAAAGTTGGGGGAAGAGAACCTAGGAAGAGACTTAAGAGCAAAAAGAATAGTATACAGCTCTGCAGTGAGAATGCCTGCAACTGTAGGAAGTGTGCTTTGGAAGAATGAGTCAGGTAACACAAGAGCAAATCCGACACCATGGCAAAATTTGGAGCCGTCAGCAAAGTTATGCAAGGATGAAGAGTGACAGTGTAGTGCCAGGAAGTGATATTGAGTTGTATTTTGTTTATTTTACCACCAAAAGTTCGGTTTAGTGAGAGAGTATGGCCGAAGTATAGCTGTTTCTACCTAAGTCTACTAATACCAAGTTGGTTCACTTTCCATCAGGGCGCAGGGAAGCGTGGCTTGTGTGTGACGTCAGTTGGCTTAAGGAACAGAAAATGTATAAAACCGCAGACTCAAATTAAACATTTATAACAAAGGAAAACGAAGCAGGGGAAGAAGTGCTTCCCTCACATCCCTACACCTTCCATCACACCCCCACACCTTTCCTCATACATTTCAGTCTCTTCCCTCACTTCACCGAACAGAAATAAATGTGTCATGGTCTGAGTAGTGGATCAAACATCCACCCTCCATCATGGTCAGGACTCAACTGAGTTGGTGTTTCGTGCCAGAGACAGTCGACGTCACTCTGATGCTCCGTCTCCTGCGCGAGCTTGGAGCCATTTTAGAAGAAAGTGAACCGACTTGGTATTAGTAGACTTAGGTTTCCATGTGGACGTGATCAGAACGTAGATTAAGTTACCTAGTTCCTCAGTCATTTTTTTTCCTACTGTAATTTACTAGTATTAAGAATCTTTACAAAATATTAATTCGAGTGAGAAGGAATATGTCCCAATGGTCACGTGATCCAGCATAAGGTACGCATGCACAAAGGGATGTAAGGCACGGTGATTTGTATTGTTTTTCGATGTAAAAGTATAGAGAGAGATTGTTGTAAAGTAATTATTGTAACTGCGGAATGTAATTTTTTTCGGGTAATCGATTGTAAGGGGAAAGGCATCACATTGAGCCTATCATGAGTCTGTTGTATTGAAAAGTTTAAATTGTGAAAGCCGCCATCCTCCCCATTTCCCCTCTCCACCACGAAAGACCGGTGTTTCACTCGCTCACCAGCCGTGAAACGTGGCAGACGGTCGGTGCGGTAGTAATCCTTCCCCCCCCCCAAGGAACTCTGTAAGTAATTTGATAATATTGATGTTTGGTATGTTGAAGCGCAAATAAGTGATACCCCACGAGTGATAATAGTGACGAAAATAAGAAATAGACTCATGTTAGTATCAGTGTTATCGTTCCTCAGGAAGTGTGTAACATTCAAGTGAGGTGACGCAATTAGCCTTTGGAGAAACGAGTCGGGTGTTCCCGCTCACCTCCCTTGAATTTATTGAGCTGGATAGTGAGGTATTTTCCATATATTTGTGTAGTGTATTTTATATTAGTATTATTTATTGTGTAACTGGAATACAAGAATGCTGCCTACAGAGTTCTGTCTGAGCCTCAGATAAATGCATAATTTTTGTGGGCCAAATATCAGGTGCCCTGGAACTGTGAATTATTTATTAATATGTGTTGAGATGACTTTGCAATTCAGTACTTATTAGGACTGTGTTAGTTGTGAGTTAATGTTCACGTAGTTGCTTTGTGGGGCACCATGATATCGATGTAATTATGTTTTTCATGGTTAGAGTTCTTCATGCTTATTTGTAATAGTACTTTTTCTTCCATGTTATCCCTACAATAAGTGTTATTTTGAGCAGACCTATGTGTCTGTAGTGCCATGTGTTATTCTGTTATTTAACTGAGATGCCGAGTGTTGAAACTCATGTTTCTTTATTATGAGACTCTCTTGATCATGTGAAGGGATTACTTGCATTAGGGAGAATAATTATTCAATGTACATATTAAGTTCTAGCGGGTCGAAGTGTGGCGGTCAGGCCCAGTGAGGAAATCAAGGGCAAGGTCCCAGTGTGGAAGTCAGGTTCTTATGAGAAGATTGGACCAGTGAACTATGAGCTCTGAGGGACGGTTAAGGAGAGCCACAGTGGACTGAACTTGGGACAAAGTAGCTAAGTTTTATGGAATTTCATATTAGGACCATATATTTTTTTGAACAACGTGCCAACTGATTCAGGTTTAATCTGAAAGGCTTATTGATGGGAAGATTTCTACTCATTAGTTTGGTTTTATTAATACATATTTCTTCCCACTCGAACTTTATTGTTTATATAACCCTTGAGAACTGGTGATATAGGGATTACCTAGTGGCTTGTTAATGTGTAACTCAGGAGCATTTTGGGAAATTGCGAAGGTCGGGCTTGGGTTGGCCGAGTTGGAGACTGACCCCGTCATTTTAGGCATGCTACCACACACAACTTGGCCAGTCGAAAAGTGATAAATGCAACCGAAGAGACCGCTATTGGGACTCTCCGTCAATCTGAGTTCCCGACCGCTCCAGCACACCGTGGTCATCACTAGTGACTTGATTTCTGCCCCTTTTGACCAAGTAAAAGTCTGGATCGCAGAGGTGCCCAGTACATGTGGTGGCAGTGGTGGGATGGCCAACTAATGTAAGGGTAATTAAACTTGTGAGCAGTAACTGAGAGGTCAATTAGATGATTATCATTAAATTTTGTTATGGTAATAGCTCATCCCCCAGTTCTCAAAGGTATATGTACTTGGCATTATCTGTAGAATTATAGGGTACGTGTATTTGTAGTATCTACTATCTTGATGTTACAGTTGGGCATTTTACTAGTTGAGCATTCACCTTCTGGGGTTGCTCACGTTTGTATAATTCATGCTGGAGTCTCTTGTTGAAAAATTAATTGACTTTGAGACTGAAATGCCTGAGGGAGTTCGTGTAAAACAGGAACCCTCCACAATTGATGCATGTTTTGAGCGTATTAGAGCTTTGGAGGAGATGTTAAGCCCACTTGGACTTACCCTGACCAAGATTGGAGGCCCATCACAGTATACTCCTATAAAGTCTGGAAGTCCATTTAGGCAGTCAACTGCACAGTGGACAAATTTGTCTGTAGGAGGTATGCAGAGCTGTCAGGGAAATTCAGTAGTACTAGAGTGTAAGGATGTTGACGTTCTAAGGATGAGTGAAATGTATGGTCTACATATTAGGACCCTGGTGGATCACTTTCTAATACAGGTGGAGTCAGTGACTGCTAACTTAGAACAGCGGAAGGTGGTAGCACTAACCTGTATGAACATAAAGTTGTGTACATGCGTTCTGGGAGAGTTAAGCTTATGTGAGGCAGGTGGTACTTTTTGGGGCATCAAGACATTGTTGTAACAGGAGTTCAGAGGTGCCCAAATGGAGTATAAGTTTGAGGATCCACCTAAGAGGTTTGTTAGACATTTCAAGAGTAACTTTAGGGCAATTTGTAGAGAGCATCCCCATATTAACCCTCCCAATGTGGAGCAGTTGTGGAAGAAAGCTGCGCTACGAAATGTATCCCAGGAAGTTATGGAACGATTAGAGTTGCTTAAAGATCTGGGAATGGAGGAGGTCTTTACTTCTAAATTGGACAAAGAAAGGGGTTATAGACAGTGGCGTAGGGTGGCGAAGGATGTGGATGAACAAGGGTCTGGTGTTAATTATGTTCCAACCCCTACTATAATCACACATCCAGTTGTTAGTGACAACACTCGTCCAGCAACTCGAGTACCCATACGTCAGGTATCCTTTAAACCTAGACCTACAATGTGGCCTTGTGGGTGGTGTTTGAATGGCAGTAAACATGACCGGGCAAGTTGTCCAAGGAAACCAGAGTGGGGAAGTTGTTTTGATTGCTTAAAAGTGAACTCTAGAAGGTGACATGGGGTATGCCCTGGTAGACCTAATCTGAGTAGAAAACCAGAGAGAAGCGTGCCAGGTATACCTCCCGCAACAGCTAATCCCTCCCACAGCAGGATTCTCAATTACATCCAGACTTCCAACTGCCGAGGGACTGACTAGAGGACCCTGAGGTAATGCAGGGTGCCAGTCATGTCGTGTGTAATGTACAGGATGTAGAACAGATTGAGAGCTGTCAGAACCTTTCAGATGCTGAGGTGGAGGAAATTCGGAAAGTTCAAGGTGAAATAGACACTCCAGTGATATGCTTGATTTTGGGACAGTATCAGGTTTCAGCTTTCATAGATACCGGTAGTGTAGCAACGTTGATGAAAGAAAGTACAGCAAATAGATTAGGATTAAAGATTAGCAAGTGCCGACGTTCATTGCATTCAGTATCCAACCATAAGTTAACTGTTGTTGGCCAGGTTTCTTCAGAAGTGGATATTGCCCCCAAGACAAACATAGTGCAGTGATTTGTGGTGGTCCAGATTATTATTTGTCAACAGAAGTGCTCATGGGTGTGGACTTAATTGGTAGGGCAATTTTCGTTTGAGACAGAGAAGGTCAGGTGATCCATTGGGGTGGTCAGCAGTACGAAGTCGGAAATAAGCTTTGCCAGACAGTGAATAGAATAAGGTTACGGTCTAACCATATGAGACAGGCAGAAGGAGACCTAGTACAAGTGAAGTGTACGACCGTGGTACCTGCACAGACATTGATGTTAGTACCCATTGCGTTAAAAGACAGAAAACCCAGAGATGTCTTACATGTTAGTAAATTTCAGAAGGCCAGGGGTAAAACTTCATTAGCACCAAACTGTTGCGTGAGAGTTAGTGAGAACGGGACATGCTATTTACCCATTACCAACGTAACCAAGGGGCCAGCGAAGCTAAACCTAGGACAAGTGTTGGGGATGTACCGTGTTGTTGACGAGTCGAGTATTACTTATCTTAGCCACAAGGAACAGGACAGAAGTACACCTGAATTAGTGCAACCAGAGGGCGAGGCAGAAGGTGACCTTGTGGCACCAATAGTTCGTGCTGATAATGCTTTGTTACCACACATGGTGCTTTGCTGGGGAGATGGTGTGAATTCATGGGCGCTCCCAGCTGCCCGAGTATTTCGGGAGAAAATGTGAGGGGGAGGAACAATTGAAGCCAGTTCGTCTGAACACTTATGGTAAAAATATCTGTAAAATAATGCTAAAGAAGCAACATCTCTACGTACTGCTAATGGGGGAAGGTCTTGCGTGATGGCAGGATTATTGATTAACCTAATGGCTTTATATTGAATTTTGTCCAACTGCCTCGATGCAACTGCTCCACATCCACTCCACAGTGGTGAACAGTATTTGATCTGAGAACGCACATGACTTTTGTGTGGCCATCTGCTTGTCAGTGAAGAACTCACGAACTCTGTGCATAAGTCCCAATTTTTTGGATGCATTTTTAGCAAGGGATTTACCATAAGCTGTCCAGTTTAGGTTGAGGTTTAGAGTAACACCTAGGATATCAATTGTAGTGGATATGGGAATATTGACATCATTAAAAATTATGTGAGAGTCTGTGGGATTCTTTCTGTTGGAGAAATTAATGTATTTAGTTTTCTGAACATTAAATGAGACCAGATTTGTTTGTCCCCATTGATTAATTTTAGAAAGGTCTTGATTCAAAAAAATAGCTGTGTTTATTTGGGAATTTATATCAAATTGTGTAAAGGAGGTACTAAATGTGAAAGAACTATGAAGGGTCGAGTCATCAGCATAAGAGTGTATTGGGTTGTGAGTGACAGATAGGAGGTCATTTATATGAATGAGAAAGAGGGTTGGCGCCAAAACTGATCCCTGAGGTACGCCAGCATTTATGGAACGAAACTGAGAATAAATACCATCTACCATGACCCGTATTTTTCTATTATGAAGGTAAGAAGAAATTAGAGGAACCAGTGATGCAAGGCCATAGTGTGACATCTTAGACAATAAGGCCCGGTGCCATACTCTGTCAAATGCTTTTGAGATATCTAGTGCTATTGTGTGTGTTTCACCGTGTTGGTCTATAGTTTTGTTAATCTGATGTGTAAGAAGGCAAAGAATGTCTACAGTTGAACGTTCTTGCCTAATCCATACTGCCGATCATTGATTAATTTATTGATTTCTAGATGCTAGGTTATGTGTTTGTTAATTAGCATCTCAAAAACTTTGCCAAGAATGGAAGTTATTGCAATTGGTCTGTAGTTCGATGGATCAGAAGTTGCCTCCTTTTTAGAAATAGGATGGATATTTGCTTCTTTCCATGAGGCTGGAAAACTTGAGGTACGGATACATAAGCGGAAAAATTTTGCCAATACAGAAGCCAACACTGAGGAGCAATTTTTAAGTACTATTGAAGGAATTTCATCTGGACCAGAAGCTTTGTCTGCTGAGAGATTCTGTAATACAGCTCTTACATATCTGGTGTGAACCATGAAAGGAGGTATTTGAGGGGAATCAAAATCAAGTACAGGAATATTGTAATTTTCTGTATTTAGGATTGAGTTTGTTGAAAAAATGTCAACAAGAAGTTTGGCTTTTCCACATGGGTCACTTACTAGATTTCCATTGGAGGAAGCCCACATTGATACCATCGACTCCGAACCCGTACGAATGCCCTTGTATCGACATCCTGAGTAAACAAGGGAGATAATTTCTGAGATGATTGATAAGGATGTGATTGAGGAATCGACCGCTGCATATTTAGCCCCCATAGTCTTGGTCAGCCAGCCGGACGGCAGTAAAAGGATGTGTATTGATTATTGGGCTCTTAATAAAAAGGTCAAGATAGATATCGAATCCCTACCCCAATTAGACGAATTGGTAGAGGAAAGTGCTGGGAAAAAGTTTTACTGCACCCTTGATATGACAGACACCTACCTCCAAGTTCGGTTGGATGAGAGCTCTCGAGACTTGACAACTTTTTCTGATGGGGTTAATTTGTTTGGATACAAGCACTTACCTTTTGGATTGTCTGTGAGTCCAGCTAATTTCACGAGGAAAATGCGCAAGTGTTAGCCAATTTAGTTAGAGAAGGTTGGTGCCGTAACTACCTAGACGATGTTGTGATTTGGGAAGACGCTTTCGAGCAGATGCTACAGTGACTGAAGATTACCTTTGGAAGATTAACCGAGTTTGGAATGAAGCTGAATGTTAGTGAATGTTCTTTCATAAAGCGAGAAATTAAGTTCTTGGGACATGTAGTGTCGGAGAAAGGAGTACGCCCGGACAGTAAGAATCTTGAAGCTATTGAACAGATGTCACGACCAACGAAGGCAAAGGAAGTGAGATGCTTTGTGGGCATGTGTAACTTCTATCACAAACACATTCCTGACTTTGCTGCCATGGCCAGTCCTCTCACTAATTTGCTTAGGAAGGATGCAAAATTTGAATGGTCATAGGAGTTTAAGAATGCATTCTTAGTCCTTAACTGGCTGGGAATATGGAGTCAGGTATACCTTTTGAGGTCTCTCCAGACTGTACCTGTGTATTTATCTTTTCTACCAGTACCTATGGGTTGTAATTTCGGATTGATTCATAGGGCTGAGTAGTTGTTTAGGGTATGTTCAGCTTTTGGAGAGATGAGGCGTGGAAGCTGCGTCTTGTCAAATCGAATACACCATGGTGTATAAACCGTCGTTTTTGCCTTCCCTCGAATCTTCTTTTTTCCTTTAGGTTAGATTGTTAGGCTTAGCTGGGGAAAGTGAGATCTCACAATTAGGACTTCTTTTTTTTTCAGATTTAGGGAACTGTACATGTGAGGGGCAGTTCTACCTGAAGGTCTCTGCCTGAAGGTTTGCTACCCACTTTGAGAAATTCGAGCACCGAGTGTATGTGATACCCAAACTGCAGTATAGGATTGCTCAGCGAGAGAGAGGAAGTTTCCAGTTTCTCTATAGAGCTTGGAGAAGTTGAACTATGGGGCTCTTGCATGTTAGGAGAGGTAGGTACGTTTCGCTCGGTCTCTCTGGACAGAACGGAGTGGAGTGGCTAGTGTTACTCTCAGCTAAGCACAAAGTTTCTCCTTGTAGCAGGGTATTCTCCTTGTGAGTAATATACCTGGTGAGTGACATACGTCATCAGTTGCATATCATGAGTAGGGTGAGAAAATTTACTAGTGGTAAATGATTTTTTTTTTTTTTTTTGTGGATAGGATAGCCTCCGACTGTTCTCGAGCATAGAGCTGATGTAATATCCCACAGTCGCAGTATAGGACAGGCCAGCTGGTGTCTTTGGAGGCGTTTAGATTGGTTTACCCTCACGAGCAAGGAGCGTGTGGAACACCCCACAGTAGCAATATTGAGGGAGACTGGTCGAGTAGGTGAATTTACGTACCGTGTGTGTTAAGTATGAGTACTGGGTATGTCTCAGGAGTTCAGGTCCAGCCGCCAGAACATTTGGTCTTCCCTAACCGTGGGCGGATGTAGTGCCTGGAAGTGATAATGAGTTGTATTTCGTTTATTTTATGACCAAAAGTTCGGTTTAGTGAGAGAGTGTGGCCGAGGTATAGCTGTTTCTATGCGGAAATGATCAGAACTTAGATTAAGTTACCTAGTAGCTAAGTCATTTTTTTTTCCTACTGTAATTTAAAAGTATTAAGTCTATAATATATTAACTCGAGTGAGAAGGAATATATGCCTATGGTCACGTGATCTAGCATAAGGTACGCATGCGCAAAGGGACGTAAGCCACTATGACTTGTACTGTTTTTCGATGTAAGGGTATAGAGATTGTTGTTAAGTATTTATTGTAACTACGGAATGTCATTTTTTTTAGGTAATCGATTGTAAGGGGAAAGGCATCACATTGAGCCTATCACGAGTCTATTGCAATGAAAATTTTAAACTGTGTAAGCCGTCATCCTTCTCCCCTCCCCTTTCCACCACGCAAGACAGGTGTTTCACTCGCTCACCAGCCGTGAAATTGGCAGATGGTCGGTGAGGTAGTCATCCCCCCCACCCCAAGGAACTCTGTAAGTAATTTGATAAAAATATTGATGTTTGGCATGTTGAAGCGCAAATAAGCGATACCCCACGAGTGATAATAGTGACGAAAACAAGAAATAGACTCGTGTTAGTATCAGCATTGTCCTTCCTCAGAAAGTGTGTAACGATCTAGCGAAGTGACGCCATTAGCCTTTGGAGAAATGAGTCGGGTGTTCCCGTTCACCTCCCTTGTATTTCTTGAGCTGGATAATGAGGTACTTCCCATATATTTGTGTACTGTATTTTATATTAGTAATATTTAGTGTGTAACTGGAATACAAGAATGCTGCCTACAGAGTTCTGTCTGAGCCTCAGATAAATGCATAATTTTTGTGGGCCAAATATCAGGTGCCCTGGAAGTGTGAGTTATTTTTTAATATGTGTTGAGATGACTTTACGATTCAGTACTTATTAGGACTGTGTTAGTTGTGAGTTAATGTTCACGTAGTTGCTTTGTGGGGCACCATGATATCGATGTAATTATGTTTTTCATGGTTAGAGTTCTTCATGCTAATTTGTAATAGTACTTTTTCTTCCATGTTATCCCTACAATAAGTGTTACTTTGAGCAGACCTATGTGTCTGTAGTGCCATGTGTTATTCTGTTATTTAACTGAGATGCCGAGTGTTGAAACTCATGTTTCTTTATTATGAGACTTTTTTGATCATGTGAAGGGGTTACTTACATTAAGGAGAATAAATATTCAATGTACATATTAAGTTCTAGCGGGTCAAAGTGTGGCGGTCAGTCCCAGTGAGTGAATCAAGGTCAAGGTCCCAGTGTGGAAGTCAGGTTCAAGAATATGAGAAGATTGGACCAGTGAACTATGAGCTCTGAGGGGCGGTTAAGGAGAGTCACAGTGGACTGAACCTGGGACAAAGTAGCTAAGTTTTATGGAATTTGGTATTAGGACCATATATTTTTTTGAACAACATGCCAACTGTTTCAGGTTTAATGTGTAAGGCTTATAGATGGTTCAACAAACAAAGGATGAGGCTATGGCACACCCAATGTCTGACTTGGTTCGTATTTATGACTGGGGTAAAAATAATCTGGTTGCTTTTAATGCATCTAAGACTCAGTTCTTACACCTATCAACCCGACAAAATCTTCCACAGGTATACCCACTAATGTTTAATAATATTCAGTTTAATCCTGCATTATCCTTGAACATGCTTGGGGTTTCATTTACTCGGGACTTATCTTGGAAAGATCATATTACATCTTTTGTAAAATCTGCTTCCAAGAGATTAGGTGTGCTAAGCCGACTCGGTTCCTTATTTACCCCTGCACAATTGTTGACTCTATACAGGGGTTTTATCCGCCCCTGTGTGGAGTACAACTCTCATGTGTGGGGAGGCTCCCCACATACAGCTCTTCTCAATAGGGCAGAGTCAAAGACTTTTCGTCTCATCAACTCTCCTCCTCTTACTGACTCCCTTCAACCTCTGTCTCTTCGCCGCACTTTTGCATCTTTATCTTTTCTCAATCGCTGCCTCAAAATGGTCACTGTTCCTCTGAACTGTCTGGATGCATTCCTCCACCTCTACGATGGGCGCGTAGCATCCGTCTAGCAGCAAATTCTCATCCCTTTTCTGTCCAGCTCTCTAATGCAAGAGTTAACCGTTACTCCCAGTCCTTCATTTATGCAACAGGTCAACTCTGGTACTGTCTCCCTCTGTCTGTATTTCCTGCTTCCTATGATCTTCAGTCATTTAAACGCAGTGTGTCCAGGCATCTCGAAATGATCGGATCTTGAATTTGGCTTTCTCTTGTATTTTGTTTTTCTCTTGGAGGGAACTGTTGGCTCATGGCCTTTGGTTCCTTCTTCCTTGCATTAAAAAAAAAACTGATTCAGGTTTAATCTGTAAGGCTAGTATATGGGAAAATTTCTACTCTTTTTTTGGTTTTGTTAATACATATCTCCACCCACTCGAACTTTATTATTTGTATAACCCTTGAGAACTGGCGGTATAGAGATTACCTAGCAGCTTGTTAATGTGTAACCCAGGAGCATTTTGGGAAATTGTGAAGGTCGGGCTTGGGTTGGCCGAGTTGGAGACTGACCCCGTCATTTTAGGCATGCTACCACTCACAACTTGGCCAGTCGAAAAGTGATAAATGCAACCGAAGAGACCGCTATTGGGACTCTCCATCATTCTGAGTTCCCGACCGCTCCAGCACACCGTGGTCATCACTAGTGACTTGATTTCTGCCCCTTTTGACCACATAAAAGTCTGGATCGAAGAGGTGCCCAGTACAACAGGACATATGTTCTAGAAAAAGGGAGCTAAGAGTTTCTGGGTGAAGAAGAGAGTTCGAACATGGGAGAAAAGAAGAGTAAACCACAACAGGAGGCAGAAATCAAGGTGGGAAAGAAACTGGACGAAGTGGAAGAACAAGATTAAACGTGAAATCAATAAACTGAAGAAGGGTGGAGACCAAAGAGGGAACGGAAGGAGATGGGAGACTGAGTGAAAAAGAGTTTTGGAGAAGGCTGGGAGAACGGATTAACTTATTTGTAGGAAACTGAAGGATACAAGTATATAACCTAACGGTGAGAAGAGAACGACGATAAGAGAGAGGGAGAATACCTGATTCAGCACAAAGACTTGAAGCGGGAGTCGACCGGAAATAACCAATAGCTAAGACCAGTGTGATTGACAGAACCTAGCTCAGAAAGAGTGTGAGTGAAGACAGATGAATAGACGTGATAAATGTAATCGAGCTTAGAAAGATAAGGACAGTGTGAAGACAAAGAAGTGTGACACGATCAGCACTCCATGAAAGATGAGGATGGGTTTGCAGCAAACAAAGACAATGAAGATCAGAAGACTTGAAGGAAGTATATGCGCATTCCACTTTAGCCGGGTCAAGTGTGAGGATAAGAATGTGGTAGAAGACCAGTAGAGAAGAGGGATGTTCTATAAGTAAAGAGAAAGCTACGGTATGGTTCATGAGTGAGTAGACGTTACTGCACAAGTACAGTAGAAAAACGGAAACCATGAGAAGTAGCCCACATGGAGGCAGCATCAGTGGCGGACTGAAGATGGGATTGGAGACGAGGCAGGGCTGAATCCGAAGCGTAAATAATAAATTCATCAGCATACAGAGAAGTTGAAACAGAAGAGAGTAAAAAAGGGACAGTGCCATTTATAGCTATAAGAAAAAATAATGTATGGACTCCGCCTTGGGGGACTTCATGTTGGGGAGCGACACACGAAAGGTGGTTTCTTAGGCAGACATGAAAGTTGCGGGGAAGAGGAAAATTATGAAGGAAAACAGCTATATTACCTTGCACACCATGGGAACGAAGACAACGAAGAATATTATATCTCCATCCAGTGTTGTAGGCCTTTTCTAAATTAAAAAAAAAAATGACAGGAATGGATGATATGGAGTGAAAAAGCAGAGCGGATATAATAATCAAGTCTAAGAAGAGGATCTAAGTTGCTGTGTGCTTTGTAATGCCCAAACTGTAAGGAGGAAAGAAGAATAGCTTATGGGATTCAACTAAGGTGCCACATGAATCGAACATTGGCCATCCGTTCAAGCAGTTTGCATGAACAACTATTCGGGGTTATGGGTCTGTAATTTTGAGATGATCAGGTTTACCAGGCTTAAGGAACATGATGATGGCTATGCCATTCAGAAGGGGGGGGAAATCAGTTCCAAATTTATTATAGAGGGCCAAGAGAAAGGACATGGCTTGTGGGGAGAGAGGTTTTAACAAAACGTAATGAACACCATAATGTCCTTCATTTATTTTTTTGCAGGATTTCAGTGAAGATAAAAATTCACCAACAGATAAGGGAGTGTTATAAACCCTCACAGCTGACAAAGTAAAAGAAATTGGTACGAATTCAGAACCAGATCTGAGGCAATGAAATTTTGGTGAGAGATGACACCCACTGCCAGTAAGACTAAAATAATTACCCAATGTATCCGCAACGAACCTTCCATGGACTGACCATCAATATTAAGAATCAGACCCTTGGGAGGGATATGTTTGCTTGATATCCTACGAATTTAGGAGCAAACTGCTGAAGCAGGTGTATTTTCAGAAACAGAAGAATACATAGTCCTTCCATACTAGAATGTTTAGTCTGACGAATGATAAGAAGGAAGGCAGCAAAATATGAGGAGACTATGAATACAATAAGGCGTGGACTGTTTACGACGAAAACCTTTGCAGGCGGCACATTTCACACAGAAGGCTCACAAACAAGTCACCAAGGAACACGCTTGGCAGTAGACAGTAGCATATCACGGGGAATGGAAGTGAGAGCAGCACTTAAAACCAGGACAAACGAGAAGGACAACATATCTTGTTGAGACGAAAAAGAGGAAGGAGGAAGAGGGAGCATTGTAAAGAAAGACAAGTAGTGCCAGACACAACAAATTTCGCGCGACGGCAGTAATTTTATTGCTATTAAATACCGACTCATTTCTGCCATTTATTTTCAGTGCACAATTAAAGTCTAAGGTAATGACACAAATGTTTTCAAGTTAGATCCTGTGAAAATCCGTGATCTTGCGTTTGACCTTTCAAGGTCATTCAAGGTCAGAGGTCATGCGGCCAAATGGAAGCCCATATGAGTTTTCCTATATATCGGTAATAGAAAATATCTCTATCTTCAACGAGTTTCGAGTTATAGCCCCCTGAATATATGCATCCTTGAATTTGAGCTTTCAAGTTCACTTACAGTCAAAGGTCAAGATACCAATTAAAAACCCATATGGGATTTCCTATATGTTGATGACAGTAAATATATTTTTAATCAGTTTCGAGTTATAGCCCCCTGAATATCCGTGACCTTGAGTCTGACCTTTCAGTGTCATTCAAGGTCAAAGGTCTTGGTACTAAATGAAAGCCTATATTACTAGTTCCTGTACGTTCCTAATACATAGTACATGTCTCTATCTTCACCCGTTTTCATGTTATAGCCCTCTGAAAATCCGTGACCTTGATTTTGACCTTTCAGGGTCACTTGATTACCTTCAAAATTGAATCATCTTCTTTTGAGACCAGTGCCTACATATCCTTTTTAAAGTTCCATTTAATTTCATTCAGCCATTTTTCCGCAATGTTGCTAACAAACAAAGAAACCAACAAACGACCAAAACCAATACCTCTTCGGACTCCGTCTGGGAGAGGTAAAAATAACTCCCAGTTAGCAGCATGGAACTGCCAATGGGGCGACAGAGAAGAGTACAGTAAGACGTAAAAGAGAGTGTGATGGGGAAGTGATCACTATAAACATTGTCTTTTAATACCGTCCAGTTAAAACTGAGAGAAATCGAAGGTGAGCAAAGAGACAGACCAAAAGAAGAAGGTAACAAGTAGGGAGGTCAAAGTGAGTGGGGGTGCCAGTATTAAGGATGAAGAGATGTCTAGCAGAAATAAACTGTCCTAATAAGCGTCCTCTTGCGGTGATCATAGAGTCACCCATAGGAAATGCAGGCAATTGAACCCACCAAGAAGAAGAATTGGAGAAAGAAGGGAATGAGGATGCGAGGCAGATTTTCGAAAATCAAGAGGGACAGAAGAAAAGAAAATAGAGAGAGCTAGCAGTGATCCATTGATGGAGAAAGACAGGGGCAGAAGTATGAGGGATACGAGAAGAAACAGGAAGAGGCTGAAAAGGGACATCATTGCAGATAAGGACAGTGTCATACTCGTATGAAGGAGGGGATCCAAGAAAAGTATAGCCAGGAGTGGGAATTGGGAAAGTGCGAAGAAATTTTTCATGAAGGAAGATAAGAGGAGAATTATGAAAGGAAATATGGAAACGAAGGACCGTACGATGGGTACGGAAGCCTCTAACATTTCACTGAAGAAGTGCCATGACAATTACAATATATTACACCAATTCATCACTCGGACAAAAAGGAAATTGACGTCTTCTTGGGCTCTATAAAGTAATGGCTTCCTCCTTCTCCATACTTTCTTGTGCACAACACACCAATATTCTGTTGTTGCTGTAGCTAGTAGAGTTCTCACCTGGCTCGCTTCCTCAGCACCTGTGCTTCATTTATTCTCTGTTTCTGCTTCGGTTACTCCTGAAACCATGTACAACATCATTTTTACTTTCATTTTTGTTTTCTTTCGTTTTGTTTTGTCATATTTATTTGCAGGAAATGTTTTTTGTAATATTTTTACCGTTGGAATAATTTGTTGCCATTGTTATACTGTGTTTCGGTTACATTACTAAAAACTTATTGTTCCCTGTTTTGCTCTGGACTGCAAGTAGGATTGACAACAGTTTGGGGGCATATTCTACTTCCTCATTTCCTACCAGTACATTGGCATGCGTTCTTTTCTGCCATCTATCCAGGTTGGAATGCAAGTCACTGTGTCCATCGTACCGGAGTCTGTCCTCATCAACTGCAGTTTCATGATTCCCTACCTTTGTTAGACTGACTGTCGTTCGTGATAGTGGTCTTATATCGCGTGTGACATAACCCTCTTTTAAACCAACCGGGACAGTCTGCCCCTACTTACTCTCTTTTTGTTTCTCACTGCTTCCCTATGTTGAGTCAATTCTGTTCACATTTACAGCTTTGGCGATACTAGGGATTCATTCTTTATCCCAACATGATTAATGCCTTCCTGTAACAGCAGTTTTAAGGTTTTCCTCCGAGAGAGTGAGGGGGAGGGGGAGGAAGGAGAGGCCCACTTCCTCAGGAGGAGGATACCCGAACGTGTTACAGTATATCTGCCCCAAGTTTCACGTAATTCGAAGTTATTATTTTACAACTTTACCAAACCTCACCGGTGCCTGTCATGTGACGTCAACGACCATGGAGTGCCACCGTTCTCTATTCTCCATCTTAATTCTGTGTTACTGATTTTTCTCTTCAGATCTTCTCTCAGACAATCCAGAAACTTGTTTCTCTGTCTTCCTGTTGCCCTCCTACCTTCAATCTTTCCAAGCAACCAATTACTTTCCGATTCTCTCGCCGTCAGAACATGTCCCAAGAATACCAGCTGCCTTCTTCTGATGGCTTTCATAATATGTCTCTCTGTACCAACTCTTCATTTCCTCATTTGTCATTCTCACCGTCCGTGTTATCCTCATCATCTTCCCAAATGTCACATCTCTACGGCCTTAGTCTCTTCCTCATATTCTTCTTCACTGCCCTCATCTCACATCCATAGAATAGTGTCGACCAAATAAAATACTTCAAAATTCTCATTTTTGTGCCCATCTCCATACTTATATTAGTTAAAATATTTCTTATTCTTTCAACTCCTGTTTTTCTTTTTATATTCTTCGTTTATATCGTGTTCACTGCTACCATCATCAGATATTATACCTCCAAGGTACGAAAACTTTCGGACTTGCCGTACCGTATATTCTTTAATATTTATTTTGATAAAGTTTGTGTTGTTTCCCGGTTACACCCCTCCCCCCCCCCATCACTTCTGTCTTTCTGATGTTATTCTTGCAGCCGCTTCCTTGACATGCATCTGTCAATCCATGCAATAATGCCTGTAGACTCTCCTCACAATCTGCCAGCAGCACAGTGTCATTAGCATACCTAAAATTGTCCACTTTCCTTCCCCAGTCATAATTCCATTCAGATGCTCATTTTCCTCCATGACTTTCTGAACATACAGCTTAAAGAGGTCTGGGGACAGCTCTCATCCCTGCTTTATTCCCTTCTTAACTTCAACCCACTCTGTTTCTTTATCCTCAATTCGTGTTGCTGCCCTCTGATCCCAGTACAGGTTGTCCATTAGCCTCACACCCTTATTATTGACTCTGTCCTGGAGCATCCTTACCATTTCTTCGTGTCTCACAGTATCAAATGCCTTTTCAAAATCATCAGAGCACTAGTACACATCTTTTTGCAACTCTACTCGTATGGCTCTTTCTATGAGTGCTCTCAAGGCAAATATGACATTCTTTGTTCCGGCTCCATACTTAAACCTTACTTTTCCTGCCCAGCATTCCTGTCCACCTTGCCTCTAATACTGTTCATTATTTATAACTCCATATAATGCATACTTAAAACGTGGGTGCCGCCAAACTTGCCTAAAACTCAAATCAAGGGCACCACCATGCTTGCTTATACCGAGAATTTAACTTTATACAGGATCGTTACTATTGTAAGTCCATTGACTTGTTTATGAAAATTGCCTTCATCCAGCTTTATTCATATTTAAACCATTCGAGGTATAACATAGGTGATCTGTGCAATACTGGCATTTGTAAATAAAGCTTTGTATCACAATAGTTACTGTATTGTAGAGCAAACATGTATTGAGGGTGTGTTAAATGAGTATTTTATGAATAGCATTAAACACAGTTGTGAGAATGGTGCTCGCAATGTGTAGTTATTCTTTTGAGTAATAGTCATTTAGCCATACAATTTCTACAGCCACTGTTTAACATAGCTTTTGAGTTACTTGACAGTTACATAATGGACAGAAGTGAATCTCGACCAGTTTTTTTCTTAACATATTTTCCATACATGTTGCTGAACTGTTTTGTTATCAGTAAGAAAACCTACTGTCACTTAGTTTGCATTAAATTTAGAATTACAGCACCTATTTATTCCTACAGTAACTTGATTCTTCTGTAGGTTTTCTTCAGTTTTCCTGATATTGCATTTATATTTAATATTTTTAAGTTTTGTTCCTCTGCCATCATATTAAACATAGCACTCTAACATGTTTTTTTTTTTTTCCTCTAGTAAGATTAAACTTTTTTTTTTTCCACGTACGTAGGTGAGAATGAGAGGGCAAAAGAAGGAGTGTGTATTGTTGTAAGTAACAGATGGAAGGAGAATATAAGAGAATATGGATCAGTTGGTTCAAGGATTGTGTGGGTAAGACTGAAAGTTGGACTACAAATGTGGGCAATTGTGTGCGTGTATGAGCCAACGCAAGATCGTGCTAGCAGAGTGAGGGAAGATTTCTGGACAAATGTGGAAGTGTGCATGGAAAAGTTTGAAAGGAATGAGTGTTTTTGATTGGTGATATAAATGGTAAAATAGGGAATGTGAAGGTGGATGGAGTAGTTGGTGAGTGGGGTGTGCCTGCTGAGATAGATGAGAATGGCAGTGCTTTAGTGGACATTTGTGCCGGGAGGGGGTTGGTGATAGCCAATACCCTCTTCAGGCACAAAATGATCCACAGGTATACATGGCGAGTGATGAGAAGGGCGGATGGTGAATTGAGTGAAAGGAAGGCAATGACTGATTATGTGTGTGCGGATGAGAGAATGCGAAGATGTGTAATGAATGCAAGAGCATATAGAGGTTGGGGTGGTGGACTTTCTGACCACTGCCAAGTGGTGGTCAGAATCAAGGTCCAAATAAAATGGAGAAATTGAAGAATGGAAGGACGGGAGGAAGGAGTAGTTGCAAGGAGAGTGGTAAGGTTACAAGAGGATGAGAAAAAGGCAGAATATAAGAGAGAAGTGGAGGAACGGTTGGGTAAATATGAATTAGAGCAGATGGGGGATATGGAAGGTGTGTGCAAGATATTCGCAAAGAAAATATGCGCAGCATGTGATGTGGTGTATGGAGTGAAGAACAGACGAAAGGGGGGTGCAAGGAACAGAATGGTGGAATGAAGAGGTGAGATAGGCAGTGGCACAAAAGAAGAAAGCATATAATACTGTAAATGGATGAGAAATAGGGGCGTGGAAGAAGTTGAGAGACGGAAGAGAGGGTTATATGTAGAAAGGAAGAGAGAGGTGAAAAGATTAGTAAGCGAGAGTAAGAAGAGAGTGGATGAGGAATTTAGAAGGAATTTGAGTGTCAAGTGGAGGAAATGTAAGAAAATGTTCTGGAAAGAGGTGAAGAGAGTCAGACAGGGTGGCATTTCAGTTAGTAGGGGAGTGAAAGATAGAAATGGTAGATTACCATAGTCGCGGTGCGCGACTCTGAGGTTGTTATTATCGTACTCTGGCAACCAACCATTCTGAAGTGCGTCTCATTTCGTATATAACATGAGACGCATGTGATTCGGGTATAATATGTTCGTGTATAATAATATTCGTGTACTATATATTCGTACATAATGATGTGATTCGTGCATAATATGATACGAAATCGGACGCACTTTTGAATGGTAGGTTGCCAGAGTACGATAATAACAACCTCAGAGTCGTGCGCCGCGACTATAGTTGAGAAGGGAGAAAAAGTTAGCAGATGGAGAGAACACTTTAAGGAATTGTTGAACATAGAGAATGAAAGTAATGAGAATATAAGTTGCTGGGGAATGGCTGGAAGAAGGAGGGAGGTGAGAAGACAGGAAGAAAACAGGAGGATGGACGTTGTGGAAGCAATGAAGAAAGTCAAAATGGGGAAAGCCCCAGAAATTGATGGAGTGTGTGGTGAAATGCTGAAGCATGGGGGAGAGAGAGTATTAGAATGGATGTGGAAGATTTGCAGATTGGCCTGAGAGGAAGGTAAAGTCCCGGATGATTGAAAGTCAGGTATAATTATTCCCTTGTATAAAGGGAAAGGGGAAAATGAAATGTGTGGTAATCATAGGGGCATTTGCCTTCTTAGTGTAATAGGCAAAGTATAAGGTAGGATACTTATTGACAGAGTTAAGGAAATAACGGAGGATTTAGTTGGAGAAGAACAGGGAGGCTTTAGGAAGGGAAGAGGTTGTGTTGATCAGATATTCATTCTTAGATCTTTAGTGGAAAAGTGTCTAGAGAAGGGAAAGAAGTTGTATGCGGCCTTCATGGATTTGGAGAAAGCATATGACAGGAAGGATAGACAAGGATTGTGAAAAATATTAAGAATATATGGAGTAGATGCGAAGTTGCTGAATGCTGTGAAGAGTGTGCATGAGGGTGCTATGGCCACAGTGTGTGTGGATAGTGAACTGAGCGAGTTTTGCTATTTGAAGGTTGGGTTGAAACATGGATGTGTCATGTCTCCATGGTTGTTCAATCTGTATATGGATGGGGTTATAAAAGAGATACAAGGTAGGGTAGTGGATGTTGGAGTGGCCCTTGTGAGAGAGGGCAGTGTTTGGAAACTCCCTGTACTGTTGTCTGCAGATGATACTGTGTTGTTGAGTGATGACGAAGGGGAGCTTCAAGGCCTGGTGGATGACTTTGGGAGAATGTGTAAGAAACGGAATTTAAAGGTGTGTGTACAGTAGGAAAGAGTAAAGTTCTGGTCTTCGAGAGAAGTGAAGTCAGTGAATGCACAGTGAGGTTGTATGATGAAGAAATGGAAAATGTGAGTACGTTTAAGTCACTGGGTAGTGTGATGAGTAAGGATGGAAGTTTGGAGGGTGAAGTGCTTGAAAGGGTACAACAGGGAAGAAAGGTTGCTGGTTCCTTCAAGGCAGTGATAAGAAACAGGGAAGTGAGCATGGAAATGAAAAAGTTATTACATGACAGTATTGTGATACAACTCTAACGTATGGAAGTGAAGCTTCGACGTTGTTAGAGGGACACAAGTCAAGAGTGAGAGCAGTGGAAATGAGTTATTTGAGAGGAGCCTGTGAAGTCATATGGAGAGACAGACTGACAAATGAGAATGTGAAGGAGCGTTGTGGTGTGGATGTGGATGTGATAGGAAGCGTTAGGAGCAACACACTGAGGAGGTTTGGCCATGTGGAGAGGATGGAGAGTGAGAGACTGACGAAGAGAGTGTATGTGAGCGAGGTGGAGGGGAAAAAGAGGGAGGGGAAGGCCAAGAATGAGATGGAGGGATGGACTTAAGAAGTATATGACAGAGTGGGATGTGAATTGGGAGCAGGCAGGAAAATGGAGGGGGGGGGGACAGGGTGACGTGGAGGCGATTTGTTTGTGGCCACCCCGTATAAGGGATTAAGGCATCTGGAAAAAGATAGATAGACCACCACCACCACATTTCATCACCACCACTACCACTATCACCACGAATACTATCACCACTACACCACAAACACCAACACTTATCACCATCACCATTATCACCAAACTTCACTATCAGCAATATCACCATCACTACCATCACCACCACTTACAATCACAACTATCACCACTGCTTACCACCACCGCCACCACCACTGTCATCACGACTACCATCATCCCACCAATAATTCCATTACCACAGTCACCTCTACTATCACCACTAACACCTGTACTGCTATCACCATGGACACTCACCATTACCACTAGCACCACTTATCAGTCACCACTACCATCACCACCACCACCACCACAGATCACCGTTATCACCGTTGCCACCACCACTTATCACCCCCACCATCGTCATCACCACCATCGTTTCCGCCATCAGCACCATCACCACCACCACCATCGCCACCACCACTTATCACTACCACCACCACCACTATCACCGTTGTCACCACTACCACCACCACTTATCACCATCACTACTACCACCATTCCCACCACTACTAATCACCATACCACTACCGCCACAACTTTACACCATCACCACTACCACTTTCACCACGACTACTACCACCACTCGTCGTCATCACCACTACCACCACCATCATCACCACCAGCACCACCACCACCACCAGCACCACCACCACCATCGTTGTATCACCATCAGTTATCACCACTACCACCACCACCATCACCACTTATCGCCACAACCACTACCACTATCACCGCTATCACCACCACAACCACCACTTTAGAACATCACCACTACCACTATCACCACGGCTACTACCACCATTTATCATCACCACTACCACAGCCACTTATCACCACCATCACCACAACCACTGTCATCTATGTCCACTAACACCATCACTTAACACCATCACCATTACCACCACCACATTATCATCACCACTACAACCACTGGTAATCACCGTCACCACTACCACTATCACCACAACTACTATCACCGTTTATTACCATCACCACTATCACCACGACTACTGGCACCACGACTGCCGTTATCACTTATCACCATCGCCACTACCACCACCTCTTATCACCATCACCACTACCGCTATAACCACAACTACTATCACCATCATACCAATAACACCACCATTTATCACCATCACCACTCTCACCACAATCACTATCCCCAGCACTTATCGCTATCACCACCACTTACTACCATCACCACCATCGCAACCACTACATTACTATCACCACCACCACCATTACCATCACTACTTATCACCATCATCACTACCACCATCACCAATACCACCATCACCACGACTACTATCGTCGCCACCAATAAGACCCTGCTATCACCACTAACACCATCACCAATATCATCATCATCATGGACACTCACCATTACTACTGTCACCATTACCACCATCATCACTACTACTATCACCGCTATGAAGCCTTGCTACGAAGCCTTGCCACCTAGAATACAGCCAATAATATGACAGGTTTTAGTGAAACTGGAAAATCTTAGTTAATAAGTGAAGCCTGAGGATCAGACAGAAAATGAAGCACTGAAGCCTTGACTGTGAGAAGAGAGAAGGGGATGAGCAGGCGGTAAAGAAGATACCAGAATTAGAGAGAAAAAGACTGAGAAAGAGTAAGAAGTGAGGACAAGGAAAAGAAACAAGAAAATGAGGAAGGCAGGATCAGGGATAGGGGAAAAAGGAACAGTAGTAAGGATGGGAGTAGTTGTAAGAAAAAGAAGAGTAGACCGAGGAAGAGGAGGAACAGATAGGGAAGAAGGAAGAGGAGCAAAAAAAAGAGCCAGAATGTCTTTTAAAAAACAAATGTTGTTCACCTTACAACCAAAGCCTAAAATCGTAGGCAGTGTTCGTCAAAAACTCTCAGCTCTTCCTTCCGTCAGATTGTCTGCTCCTGATACCTTGGCAGCGATCATCAATGGTGGAAAGCTCAAGCTTTACGTTGACAGTGGATCCACCATGAATATCCTGGACAAGAGAATCGCCAGGAGACTGAAATTTTGTGATATTCCCAGGAAAAACTTTAGAATCCACACCTAGTTGTTTCACGGAGAAAAGGCGTATAGGATGGAGGAACACAAAGGTGTGGAAGTATGTTTGGAAAACGGTTTAAAATTCTACGCCAACTTCCACGCTCCCGAGAAATCGCTTTGGCCTGGCGATTGCATAAACATCTTGGGTACCGGAACGCTGGTTCGAATCAATGCGATTCACAGCTTCGAACGTAAGACTCCGAGACTCTATTTCAAGAGCTTGGAGAAGATGGAACGACCAACGCGATTCCAGGAGAGTGGATGTTCATTCTACCTCAGGGTTTATTACCACAGGACACAGGGTTCGAAGCGGCTTCATATGCTGGTCGACTCTGGGGCCACTGGTAAGGAGCTGTTTATATCCGCTGATTGCCGCAAAAAACTCGGGCTTAAATCAGCTTCTAAAGAGTTGACTCTTGATCTAGGCCAAGGCAACATGATTCATACTAGCGATGTTGCCGAGATGGATATATACGGCCTAAAGCTTGTCATGGGAGTCGAAATGTTGATTCGATACAAGTGCATTCTTGATTATTCTAAAAGTTGTCTCTTCTTCCAGATCAACGGCCGGACAGTTATGGCGAAGATGTTTTATTTCCATCAGTTGGAACCTAACTGAAGTGAATCTTATCCACATTAACAAAATTTCTGGAGTTTGAAAGTCATATTGTAAGTTTGTTTTTTATATTCTGTAACACCTCTTCCATAGCGGTTTATTCTGAACTCTGCACCCGAGTATCCTCTTGTATGGTAACGATGCAAACCTGTGTCGATATGAAACCAATACAAGGAGCATACAGCAGCATACTGAGGTGTAATATGGAAAAAAAAAATCTCTAGGGAAAAGGTGCAACGAAGCCTAACATGTTACCTAAAATGCTATCATGCTAACATCATCTCTCCTATAACTAACATATTCCTCTTCTTAACTGGTATCTGAGAATGCTTGTATATTTACCTAATTCATTTTTTCGAGAATGACGCCTTCATGTACTGGCACCAATATAACAGGGCGGCGGAGCTGCCTGGATATACAAATGTCATTCAACTCATTCTCTGTCCCCACAGTGAAACATATTAAAGGGAATTTCAGCCTGCAGTCCACTGGTTCACGTCTTGATGAACCCGAGGCCACGGCAACAAGAACAACAACAATATCTGAATTCACAGTCTCAAAATCAAACCTTACTAAGATTAATATAGTCTACCTATTCTGCGTTGCACAGGAGGTATCATAGCATCTCTTCCTAAGATATTCATGTTCCATGTTACGCATGAACAGTCTCATCTGTGAGGTTTACATAGTTGATTTATATCGACATATTTTGCATCAGTGACTTACAAGAGGGTACTAAGTTGTAAGGTACAGATCAAATCGCTGAGTAAAAGGTGCTGCCAATCCACCTGGAATACAGGCCTAAGTTATGCACCAGAAAGCTTAGTCATGTATTTATCTTCACCCACTTCTTCACTCCAACACTTACACTCCTCTCTCCTAAATTTGAGATAGATTTTTGTCGTTTCTTGCAGCTTTTAACTTAGGCGCTGAAAAAGACAGTGCTACGGCTCTACAGTACGTTCTTTCCATATCACTTCCCCGTGACTAGCATCATTGTGGTACTAGTCTCTCGTCACAAATCAGCATCCAAGATGGAGAGTTGGCAATTTGGGGCCAAATTAAAGTGAAATGAGTAAAGAATTACTTTGAGGCCTTATATTTTATCACCTTTATATCTTTATCTCAATAGCTATCTATTGTTTGCCTGTCTGTCTGTCTGTCTGTCTGTCTACGTTTATCTATCAGTCTGTCTGTATCAGTCAATCTATCTGTCTTCTGTCTGTCACTGTCTATCTGTCTGCCTGTTTGTCTGTCTATATCTATCTGTCTGCCTGTTAGTCTGTCTATATCCATCTGTCGGTCTATATCTATATATGTCTGTCTCTCCATCTGTGTCTTTGTCTGTCTGTTTCTACCTATTCATCTATGTTTGTCTTGCTATCTATCTACCTGTCTAACTATCCATCTGCCTATCTCTCTGTATCTGTGTCTCTGTCTATCCATGTCTCTACTTACCTACCTATTTGTTTATCTTTGTCCATATATCTCTCTGCCTACTCTGCCTAGCTATCTATATCTATCTGTCAGTGTATCTGATCAGACCTATCTGTCCATCAGTGTTTGTCTGTCTGTCTACCTATATATCTATCTATCTATTCATCTGCCTCATTTCTGTGTATATTTGTCTATCATATCTATTAAGTCTGTATCTCTGTCTGTCTATCTCTATCTATCTATCTATCTAGTTGTCTGTCTGTCTACCTGTCAGTATCTGTCAATCTATCTGTCATATCTATTAATGTCTGTTCGTCTGTCTGTCTGTCTCTATATCTGTCGATCTGTATCTATCTATCTACCTATCTGTCTATCTATCAGTTTGCCTATCTGTCTGTCTATCATTCACTCCTTTATTTCCCCATCAGCAGCGTAGGGGCCCGGGGCTAAACTACCCACGATAGTATTATACAAGTAAGTTACATCAAAAGCTTGTTAGCACCTCTTCTTAAACGATTTATTTTTCTGATTGCACCTTAAAATTCTGCGCTACTTTATTGATATTCTCTGCTTTATTAGTATTATCCTCTAGCTTATTGATATTCTCCTCTTCTTTATTAATATTCTCCTCTACTTTACTATTAGCCTCCTATACTTTATTAATATTCTCTATTTTACTAATGTTCTCCTCTACTTTATCAATATTCTCTTCTACTTTGTTAATATTTTCCGCTGTTTTATTAATATTATCTTCTGTTTTATTAATATTATTCTCTACTTTATTAACATGCTCTGTTTTATTAATATTCTCCTTTACTTTAGTAATATTCTCTATTTTATTAATATTCTCCTCTATTAATATTGTCTATATTCTCCACTACTTTATAAATATTCTTCTCCATCCGTCTTTCCTTCCATCCTCTTCTGTCTCTCTTTCCTTCATTCTTTCCTCTTCCATCTGCCCGTGGGTGACTACACTGAGTGACAAGCCAAATGGTTTCCTGTACACTAGGAAACCAGTTACAACGCGGGGTGGTAACCATATAACCAAATTTTAGCGCCTGGTGGTTTTGTGGGTAATTATTGCTGTGGCTGAATCGGAAGAGAGGCGGCCTGCAGTCCTGATGGACCCAGGTTCGAATCCCGGCTGGGACAGGGAACAGTTTAAGAATTTGAATTTCATAAAAGCAGACTTTCCTGATCTACCAGAAGACCCGCCGACATGTAAAAATACCCCCGCTAATACCAATACACCAGTCCTGTATGAGACAGCCCTAGCATGTATTCAATATGGACGATGGATGTTAGCGCCGAAGTGGTGACATGTAGAGGTGTATGGTACGTAGGAGGACTACTGGGCCTTGAGAGCAGGCTATGAAGCCTATGCGCAGAGTCTGACACATAAAAAAAAAAAAAACGGATTGAGCCGGTGAAGGTTTATATCCAAGGGATGGTTGTGGTTGATTGCTCATGTAATGCCACTCAGGGATGAGTGAGGCTGGTCACTCTCATCTTAAATGTCGGGGCCAACTGCTTAGCCCCGGGCTCCTACGCTCCTCATGGGGCATTGTGGGATTGGATGTTGGATTTGGTCTATTTTATTAATATTCTCCTCTGTTAATATTATCTTCTACTGTATTAATATTCTCCTCTGTTATTCTCTTCTGCTTTATTAATTTTCTCCTACATTAATATTCTCATCTGCTTTATTAATATTCTCCCATAGTTTATTAATATCGTTTCAACATCATCCCAGTTTGCATCGGTAAACTATAGGATAATTTTAAGGCCTTATGTCCAGAATAAATATCTACAGAAGAGATGTTATTAAACCTGCGAAGGCCGCATTTAATACGGTATGACCCCCTGTATAACGCTGCTCTTTCCGCTGGGTAATGCCCTGTGTGTTGAGGAGACGGATCAGAGTTATTCATGTCTACCCTACATTTTTTAATCATTTCCATCTTCCCATACCACACCCCCACCCACACCAGCACACTGAGCCGTCCCCACAACATAAGATACCTCCAGCTGAGTGAGGGCAGAGCACTGTTTACGAACCACCCTGTACAACTCTTCGATTCGTATTTTAAGTCGCACCGTAAGGGTCGCAACATCTATGCCTGAGCGATTTATTTTGCCTCCTTAACACTCTCCTGCATGATCCTTTTATCGTGTCAGGATCTGCGCTGTTTTCATCTGTGACATGCAAGAGGAGGGTGGGTTGGAACATGAAGGATAATACCTCAAAGCCAGTTTCACCCTTACTCCGAATATTTAGTGCGAGACTGACCATTCCCTCTACCCTGAGAAGCAGTGAAAAACGTAAAACATTCTAGGCCACATCTGGCTAATATATCTTAACCCAGTACACCACATGGCCCCTAAATACTTCACAACTAAACCTGCATCTCTCATAATAGTAGCACACTCCTCAGCCTGAACTCAGTGACTGTCTATTTATCTATCTATCTCTCCATCCATCTATGTACCTATCTACCTATCTGTCTATTTATCTATCTATCTTATCTATCTACCAACCTCTATCTATATCGGTAAAAGTAGCCGAGGGGTTAGATTAGATGGAGAGACTACAGGTGTATTATAGACTGATGGCTTCCCCTCTATCTCCCGTGGAGTGTAACGTTGGCCGCTGCCGTGTCACACGACAGTACGAACCCGCACGAATTGATAAGACTTGCACTTTTCTCGGAATTTCCAAGTCATTGACAGAACCGGCCACGAAGAATCGCCCACACGAACCCAACAAAATGCCCAGGAACCCCAAACAGTTAGAATCATACGAACGTAGTCAGAATAAAATACGATAACAAACGAATTCAACACGCACTTTACATGAAATCCTCACGACCACAAACAGACATTGACGAATATTAGCCGAAGTTGGTCGTTTTCCACACGCAGTGCACACGAAAGCCAAACGATGCTTACGAAAGGCACACGAATCACAAATAACCAGAACCAACCACGAATCCAATACGACTGCAATAGTGTCATATACATATTTAGGGGGCGCCCTTTGATTACCTGCCATTCGATCACCTGCCCCCCTGCCAACCATTACTAGCCTTCATGGAGTCTGTGGAGCTTACCTTCAACAAGTTCACCTACGACGAAGCTTCCAAGGCCCTAGCCCTCTGCACCCACATCAAATCTAACAATACTCTGCTGAGTTTGTACCACCTGCTGTTACTCAAGAGACGACGGAGGAGGAGGCGACAACGCAACTTCTGTGGATTTGCGCCAAATTCGAGTGAGTCGCGTGCAAGTGGAGTACGTCACGTGTGAACTTCGTGTGTTTTGTGTGCAAGTTGAGCGCAGTTCGGACGATATTCGTCCTACCATACAGTTAAAGGGATACATACACGAAAAATCAGATTCGGTTTTTGTGCTAGTCTGTTGTAATTCGAGTGCTAATTGTGTGATTCGTGTGCACGTTGAGTGCAGTTTGGACGGAATTCGTCCTACGGGGAAAGCTTACTCGATTAATCAGGTTCAGTTCGGATGCCAGACTGGCCCAATTCATGTGCTAATTGTGTGATTCGTATGCAAGTTGAGTGCCATTCGGACAACACTCGTCCTGAATGTGGCCGGGGTTAAGACTCACACGAATAATCGGTTTCAGTTCGTTTGGCATTCTGGTGTAATTCGAGTGATATTTGTGTGACTCGTGTTCAGTTCGGTCAAAGATAAACTGGCCGAATTGAGCCGAATCACGACAGATCCCCGCACAAAGCATACGAACGTCAGACGAACGTTACACGAATCCAGGACGATAAAATTTAACGTTCTTCTTCCATGAACATTCGGCTCAAAGATAAGGAGCCTCATATTTTTTTTACCGAACTTGGCCTCGACCCAGACACCCGTCCGACCCACCCACGACTCACCCGTTTTATCAAGAGACGAAAAGAGGAGAATATAGGCGAATTTTGCGCAAACCGTAAAATTTTTAATTTTTTGCAGGTCATCCTGATTCGTGGCGGTTCGTACTGTCGTGTGACATGGGCATTAGTAAAATGGTGCTTCATCAAGTAGAGTGACTAGGTAGATCTCTCTCTTTCTCACCTTCCCTCTTTGTGTATTGTAAGCGAGGTGAGTTACAGAGCACTCTTGGGTTACGGAGTTTATTGAATACAATTATATCGAAATAAATGTGATTGACAGCGTAACGTAGCGTGACGGTAAACCTCCTAGCTGACCCTATCTCCTGCCTTTTGCCCTCGAACATACTCTCGGGCTCTCTGTCTATGCTCTCCAAAATCAGAATTTATACGGCTCGGTGGGGATGTTGTGTCTGGTATATTTCCATGGTTAGTTTCCATGACGTCAGGTAACTGGATCAGTCTCGTTAACTTGCTCATATCATGAAATTCTTGTATCGTCAGGACTACAAAGAGATTGTTTGAGATACATCATGTGTTAAGACATTCATCGTGGTTTGGGAAAACAGGATTGTGGATATAAATCATGTGAATTGACATTCCTAGTGAGAAGCTGTGCATGTCTCCAGCAGACACTACATACTGCACATTGTGATATGAGATATATACTAGTGCCTAAAGGGGCCAGATGTAAAGAAATGTCTATCCATCTATTTATGTCTGCATGTTTATCTGTCCGTTCTCCCCTTTGGGGCTAAGATGCGAATGAATGTGTTTGAATGGATGAGTAAATGGGGAGTGTGTCGTCCTGTCTCGGCTACCTCCCTTTCCTTGGGGGAAGCAGCCTAGGTATATAGATAGATAGAGATATATAGTGTTTATCTATCTACCATTCTATTTATCTACATCCATCTGTCTATGTATCTATACAGACGCCATAATCCCGGAAGGGGTAACAACATATGATTTCTGCTCTCCACCATGGGGCTACCTTTTCTCCAACTTGCACCTCCTCTCTTGTATATCTCGCCATCCCGTCCCTCAATCTCATCCTCAGTCTCCCCCTCCCCCTCCGCCTCATTCATACTCTACTAAAGCCCATTCGATCTCTTCTGATAGGAGAAAAGACTTAAGCTTTTGAAATCTGCCAGCTGATTGGTTGCCTGAGAGCATTCATTAATAACGATGGATCTAAAATCTTTTCAATATTTGGGTTAGGGTAAGAGTTTCTGGCGATTCCTCATATTGTGTTATTGTGTGTGTGTGTATATATATATATATATATAAATATATATATATATATATATATATATATATATATATATATATATATATATATATATATATATATATATATATATATATGTAAGATAGATATAGATATGAATGTAATATCCGTCAACTGCAGTCATCCTTACCATAAATTTTCAGTATATTTGAAAGATCTGTGACTTATTTTCGAATTAGCCTGATAAGAAAACTAATCTGACAAACTATTATATGTATATAGTTATAAGTAACATCATTGCTGCTATTATTTAACATGGGGACAGCTGCACGGAAAACAGTGTATTTCCTACATTCTTAAGTTTGAAAGCACCGAGAAATATTTGATAATTTCGAAAATTTCAGGTCTTTCCATCGCACTGTACCCTAATTTTCTGTTTGCCGTATCATTCAACTCAGAGACGAAATAGCCCATCATGATAAAGGTATCGCATTTGTCCAGTCAGCATACAACATGGCAAGGTGAACTGCCTGTCTGATCGGATGTGAAGGAGCTGCTGATTTTACTTATTATGCAGAAAGAATATGGTACCTTTGTGAATATACCTTTTTTTTTTTTGGGGGGGGAATAAATTAATACTCACCACACTAGTTGTACTGTAAAAGTGCTGGTTGTAGACCTGACGAAATTGTGTCTGTATGTGTTCTTACCTAATTCTTACCTAATTGTATCTTTACAGGAATGAGTCAAGCTCGTACTGTCCCGTGTCTTAAACCATATTTATCGTACATATCCTTAAATTTGTGAATTGTTTTGGCACACACTATTTCATTCGGTAGTGCATTCCACTGATCAATTGCTCTGTTTGGGAAACTAAATTTCCTTACGTCTTTATCACCTCTCTTCTTATGCAGTTTTTTGCAGTGTCCTCTTGCTGATGCTTCTCCATATGTTAAGTAATCATTTATATCTATTTTCTCCTTTCCTGATATGCACTTATATAGCATTATCATGTCACCTCTTTTCCTTCTCTCCTGTAGTGTTGGTAGATTCAGTTTATTTAGTCTTTCTTCGTAGCTTAGGTCCCTTAAGCTTGGTATCCATCTTGTAGCGGCCCTTTGAACTTTTTCAATCTTGTCTATATGCTTTTTGAGATGAGGACTCCAGACTACTGATGCATATTCCAGGGTTGGTCTAATGAATGATGTTATTATCCTTCTTAGCATGTCTTCATTTATGTATGTGAATGCTATTCTCATATTTGCAAGCAGTGTATACATGTTCCGTACCTTCTCGCTGATGTGGTCAGCCGGAGATAGTCTGTTATTGATAATCACACCTAGGTCTTTCTCTCTTTCTGATGTGTATAGAGTTTTATTTCCTAACTTATAATCCCAATCAGGTCTTTTTCCACTTTTACCAAACTTGATTACATGACACTTGTCCACATTGAATTCCATTTGCCATGTACTACTCCATTCATGAAGTTTGTTTAATTCTTCTTGTAGCACCCTACAAGAGTCTGTGTTAGTAATTCTCCTTTGTATTTTTGCATCATCTGCAAACATGTTCATATAGCTCTCATTTCCAGTGTTACTGTTCATATCATTTATTACACTAAAAACATGATTGGTGCCAGCACTGAACCCTGTGGTACTCCACTAGTCACTTCTTTCCATGATGAGTAGTTTCCTCTTAGTACTGTCCTCATTTCTCTTTTTATGAGAAAGTCTTGCATCCAACAAAACAGTTTGCTTCGAATTCCTCCTTGATGGTACAGTTTCCATAAAAGTCTTTGGTGTGGTACTGTGTCAAAAGCTTTCTTGAAATCTAAATAGATACTGTCCACCCATCCTTCCCTTTCCTGTATTGTGTTTGTTACTCTGTCATAGTAGCTCAACAGATTAGTAACACATGATTTTCCTTTTCTGAAACCAAACTGTCTTTCTGTTATCATACTGTGTTCTTCTAGATGATTTACCCAAGCTTTTCTTATAAGTTTTTCTAATACCTTGCTTACAACACTGGTCAGTGATACTGGTCGGCAGTTGAGTGGATTTTGTCTATTTCCTTTCTTGAATAAGGGGACAATATTTGCTTTTTTCCAAATATCAGGTAGTTTACCTTGACTCAAGGATTTCTTGAAAATTAAAAATAATGGTTTACTTAACTCCTTTGCACATTCTCGTAATACCCAACATGAAATTTCATCAGGACCACTTGCTTTTCCTCTGTCTAATCCACTCAACTCCTCCTGTATTACTTTTTCTGCTATTTGTATATCTGGTAGTATGTGTGGACATGCGTGTTCCACATAGACCCTCTCAAAATTTTTTTCTTCTGTAAAAACTAATTGGAAATTCTTATTTAGTGCTTCACAAATATCTTTCTCTTGTGTATAAGTGATTCCCTCGTCCGTAATGGATTGTATTATATCTTTTACTTTGGTTTTGCTTCTGATATAGCTGTAAAACAGCTTTGGTTGATCACTACTTTTATTTATTATATCCTCCTCAAACTGTTTTTGGGCTTCCCTCCTTATTCTTGTATAGTCGTTTCTTGCCTGTTTGTAATTATTATACGCCCTTTCACTATTGTGTCTTCTGTATCTATTCCACAACAAATCTCTTCTTTCCTTTGATTTTTTACATTCTGTATTGAACCATTTCTGTATTTTCTTATCTGCTTTTTTGTGCTGTGGGATGTACTTCTGGACTCCTATTTCATAAAATTCACAAAATTTTTTATATACAGCATTTAAATCTTGTCCTCTAAGCTCATTTTCCCAATCAACTTCTAAGAAATACTTCTTTAGGTCTTGATAATTTCCCTTATTATAGTTTAGGCTCTTTTTGTAACTGTCATTGCTGTTTACTATGTCATATGCTATCCTGAAGTTATAATTTAGTATTGCATGATCGCTTTTGCCGAGTGGAGGGTGATATATTAAACTGTCAACATCATTTTCTTGCCTAGTAAATATTAGATCTAGCACTGAAGGTACATCAAGTCCTCTTTTTCTGGTGGTTTCCCTCACATGTTGCGTTAAGAAAAACTCTTGTACGAGATCCAGGAGCTTTTGGTCCCAACAGCTTTCTTGGCTATTTATATCTAGAGTATTCCAATTTATATTTGTATTGAAGTCCCCAGTTAGTATAATTCTTTCCGATTTCTCTTCCATTTTATGTAGCAATGATCTTATATTCTGAATTGTACTCTCTGCCAGGTCCTCATATTCGTCTCTTTCCCATGTGTTTGATCTGGGTGGCATGTACAAACTGGCTACAATTACTTTACCTTCAGATGTGTCGATCTCTACTGCAATCAGTTCTACTTGTGATGGTATATCTAGTTTTATTTCCTTGACTTTTAGATTTTTCTTAGTTAATATTATAATTCCTCCTCCTTTTTTTAAATTTCTGTCTCTTCTCCATATATTGTATTCCTCTAAGTTTAGTATGTCATTGGATATCCTTGGTGTTAATTTTGTTTCAGTTAGGCATATTATTTGTGGTTCATTTTCTCTGACATAATCATTCATCTCTAGTAATTTAGATACCATTCCATCCACATTTGAGTACATCAACTTTATCATCTTGTTTATATACTTGTCTTGACATGGTTCTACTACCTTCCTCCTTTTTCTTCCATCCTGTTTGTGTACCACTTTCGTACCTGCAATCCTATTACTTTGTAAAAAAAAATTTCTTCTTCTCCTCTTCTGATCTTCCCTCATTTTTTGTTTTTGATTCCTCCCTTTTCTCTTTCAGTAATTCCAGTTCCTCTTGTGTTAGGCATCTTTTTATCCATACATTTTTGAACTTCTCTTTTTCCATAAGATTCTTTGCATTTTTTAGTATCTCTTCCACAGTGTTTACACTCTGGAAAGTCATCTTTAGAGGTCTTGTCTTGCTTTTCTCGTATTTCCCTAACCTTTTTGTGTTCCTCTATGTCTTTACTACAGATTTCCTCTGATACTTCTTTCAGTAAGTTCATTACATTTGTCATCTCCTTTTTGTCTCTTGTGATCTTGTTTTTAACTTCTTCCTCTTATATACCAGTGATTACTATTGATTTGTTTATCTCTACTGAATCTCTGACTAACTTTGGATTGTTTTGGATTATTCTTTTCACCTCCTTTTTAATGCATTTTTCCTCCACCCTTGTTTCTAAGTCTTTCTTTACTTTCACCATTTCAGCATATGTGGTTTCTACATAATTTTTGTAGCTTTGCACAGCTTCATTCACTTGTGTTATCTTCTCCCCAATATCACTGCTCTGGTCAGTAAGACTGCTAACTTGCCTAATTGTCTCTGTGTCATTTTTGAACTCTTCCATAACACTCTCGTGATTGACTACTGTACTTGCCATTTCACTCATTTTCTTCCTAAGTGTACTCAATTCCACTGTTAGTTCACTGATGGTTGTGTCTTTCTTATTGGCCTCCCTTCCTAGTTTTTCTATTTCTTCCTTTTGCAAGTGCATCTGCTTCTTTATTTCATCAATTTCATTTTTGAAAGCCATTTCTAGTTTGTTTACACGTTCAACCAGTCTATTGTGAGTCTCTACTTCAACCAGTTCTTGGTAGAAATCATCATTTTGCTTTTTACCTTTATCCCTTTTCTTTTCCAAATTTGCTTTACTAAAGTATGTATCCATTTTGCAATACTTAAAGTGCAAAGCATATACTTACAATCTCCGTGTTGTAGTCTAAACAAACCTCAGAGGTTACTCAGCGTATTCTTTCGTCTTGGTTCTATTTCCTGTTTGAACAAGTCGTTGTTTAAACTTATTATTTTTTTCCTTTTAATAATGAACAATCATTTAGTCTAACCTGGTACTGAGCTTGACTCATACAAAGATACAAATTTAGGTAATGCCACTGGCCGTGATGATTCAGCACGGAGCGCCGGCGTCACACGTCCGTCCAGCTTGAATGTGTGTGTGTGTGTGTGTGTGTGTGTGTGTGTGTGTGTGTGTGTGTGTGTGTGTGTGTGTGTGTGTGTGTGTGTGTGTGACTGATTGAGAGCGTGAGTGAGTGGGTGGGTGGGTGAGTAAGACGTATCAGTATATATAGCAAGAAATTATCCATCCGTGTTTAGGCTGTGTCAGTCAGTTTGGCTGGGATAATATATCATTCAGTACAGCTACACTACGTCCCCCCCATCATGGATCTGTGCCATGGAACTTATCATTTGCTCAACACATTATATGAGTCATTAGGTCTGCTTCACCTCATATTTTTTCTCAATACCCGCATGTCTCTGCCATCGGCTCTGTTGTTCAGCCATCGTTCTCAGAGCAAAAAGGTATTACGTATGAATACCTACACAGACAGGCTGCTAATAGTTTCATCGATTCAGCATCAAAGTATTGTTGTATTAACTTAAGTAAAACACATAAGATAGGGCATAGTAATGAGAACGTTAAACAAGTTATGAGAAAGTTAAACAAGTTATTAATTTCACCATCTAATCTTTTTCACATATGACATGGGGTGGGAAGAGCTAGTGAACAATTCGTTTATCTCTTTTGGGACATGAATCAGAGGAGAAAAGTGCCACCTTTCCATCTCCATCCTGCTCCACGATAAGAGAGACAGTCCCCATCAATAATGTTTACACGCGTGGGATAACAAACTAGTGAAGTACCATCAGTTGCTATGCTGGTGTTGTCCAATAAACAGACACAGGATGATCAGATATCCAATTATATATCGTACGAGTTAGTGAATGTGTTATACAGTAATGACACATTAATGAACAGTATGTAAAAATATGAAGATATGTAATGATGGTTAAGAACGATATACTGTACGAGTGATACAGGTAAACCAATAAATGCTGATAGTTACAGGAATGCATTTTACGGTTTGGCATAGGTATATTATTTTTAAACATCTCTCGGGCCTATGTGAGTTCTATTATGATTGCAGTTCGTGGACCAGAGAGAGAGAGAGAGAGAGAGAGAGAGAAAGAGAGAGGTGTAAACAGTGAGACCCGGAACTGTTTCTCCTGCTTCCTGTTCATTGTCTGAGAAACAAACTGTGATCTTAAATTAATCTTTGGTGTGATTCCAGGTTGTATTTGGGTGTGAGTAGGGAGGAACTAATGGTTGTGAGTGTACCGTGATTGGCGATCCTATACTATATTCCTTTTGGTGACACGTAATCTTAAGACAAAATGGGAAAACACACACACACACACACACACACACACACACACACACACACACACACACACACAATTCCAAAAGTTTGACGAATACAAAAGAAAAATCGAACCAGTCTGGAACACGCGCTGGCAGAGAGGGTTTTCATTGTCTTTGGCCAGTTTTAAATTTTCTTCAGACGGAACTGGAGAGAGATTTTTTTTTTTAGGCTGTGTTTCCTCTTGGTCAGCTGTGTTGTGTGTGAATCTAAGGAGACGGGGAGGGACGAAGAGGACATTGAGATGACTGGGTAGAGGAAAAAGGAGAGGAAAGGATTTCAAGTTGCCTGTGAAATTAAAGAAGGACGAACGAGACTAGAGATGAAAAGCAAGGCGAAATTGTTTACTGAGGTGGCACGTATCGGTATGTGGGAAGAAGACAGTTAAAAGGAGAGAGAATGAGGGAAATGATGGATAGGTTGTCTGAGAGAGAGAGAGAGAGAGAGAGAGAGAGAGATCACAACAGCACACGCAAAACCAAGTCTACGAGAGAGAGAGAGAGAGAGAGAGAGAGAGAGAGAGAGAGAGAGAGAGAGAGAGAGAGAGCACATCAGCACACGCAAAACCAAGTCTACGAAAGGAAGAGAGAGAGAGAGAGAGAGAGAGAGAGAGAGAGCACAACGGTACACGCAAAACCAAGTCTACGGAGTCTACCACCCATATTTCACTAGGCCATCTAAATTCTTCACTTTTCTCTTCGTAGTGGTGGTAGTGGTAGTAGTATTGGTAGTAGTAGTAGTAGTAGTAGTAGTAAAAATAATAATAATAATAATGATGCATAGGGGCTGAACTCCAGACACCTACACGTGTGTCCCAGGCCGCTACACCTTACTTGATATGATAATAATAATACTAGTAATAATAATAATAATAATAATAATAATAACAACAACAACTATGATGATATCAAAGCTAAGTAAAGTAGTCTGAAAGAATTAAGTAAAGCATCCCCTCTCGGACCTAAGAGTATGATAGGCACTGTGGATTTTTGAAAAATGTATTTTGATGATTAGATGTAGTTTTTAATCTCAGTTATCATCGTTGCTTAGAATTTTTATATAGTAATGATCTGCTTTTCTAACGGCCGCGGGTTCGATTCCCGACTAGGGCAGGGGACACTTTGGTAAAATTTACTCCTTCAAAACAGGCTTTACTGATGTGCTATTAGTCCCACCGACATAAGGTAATAGCACTCACGTTAATACCAATACACCAGTCCTGTATGAGACAGCCCTAGTATGTATTCAACAGTGACGGTGGGTGTTAGGGCCAAAGTGGTGGTATGTGGGTGTGTGTGGTACGTAAGAGGGCTGCTGGGCCTAAGGAGTGGGTTGTAGCCTATGCCCGGAGTCCCAAGCATAAAAAAAGGCAATGTCCGGGGAAAGGGTACGAAAGGCAGATAAAAACAGACTTGAGATTAGGTTATAGAGTGTGACCTCAGGGATTAGGCACTGAATAAAAAACTGCCAGATATCGAGCACAATGGACAGCGGCCGTTAGGTGACCAAGATTGAAGCGTGCAAGCATATTGGAGTGCCATAGGGTTCAGTTCTAGATAACACAGTAGAATGAGTGGTGCCTCTTCCTTAGCAACTTGTTCGTTAGATGTCAAGGTCACAAGGAAAGATCAAAGGCCTTGGTCACTGTGTACAGTCCACTCCAACACTTATGATCTGCTCTGAACCAAAGTTAATGGAAAAATTAAGTGTTAAAGGTTAAGGTTAAGGTGTGGATTACATGATAACTGTTAAGGTGTGGATTACATGATAACGGTTAAGGTGTGGATTACATGATAAAGGTTAAGGTGTGGATTACATGATAACGGTTAAGGTGTGGGTTACATGATAACGGTTAAGGTGTGGATTACATGATAACGGTTAAGGTGTGGATTACATGATAACGGTTAAGGTGTGGATTACATGATAACGGTTAAGGTGTGGATTACATGATAACGGTTAAGGTGTGGATTACATGATAACGATTAAGGTATGGATTACATGATAAAGGTTAAGGTGTGGATTACATGATAAAGGTTAAGATGTGGGTTACATGATAAAGGTTAAGATGTGGGTTACATCATATAGGTTAAGGTGTGGGTTACATGATAAAGGTTAAGGTGTGGGTTACATGATAAAGGTTAAGGTGTGGGTTACATGATAAAGGTTAAGGTGTGGGTTACATGATAAAGGTTAAGGTGTGGGTTACATGATAAAGGTTAAGGTGTGGGTTACATGATAAAGGTTAAGGTGTGGGTTACATGATAAAGGTTAAGGTGTGGGTTACATGATAAAGGTTAAGGTGTGGGTTACATGATAAAGGTTAAGGTGTGGGTTACATGATAAAGGTTAAGGTGTGGGTTACATGATAAAGGTTAAGATGTGGGTTACATGATAAAGGTTAAGATGTGGGTTACATGATAAAGGTTAAGGTATGGGTTACATGATAAAGGTTAAGGTGTGGGTTACATGATAAAGGTTAAGGTGTGGGTTACATGATAAAGGTTAAGGTGTGGGTTACATGATAAAGGTTAAGGTGTGGGTTACATGAAAGATGTTAAGGTTAATGTGTGGGTTACATGAACGGAAACACAAAGATATTAAGTAATGACTAGAGTATTAGCTTGTACCAATAAGTACATATATATAAAACGACTTCTCTCTCTCCCTGTGTGTGTGTGTGTGTGTGTGTGTGTGTGTGTGTGTGTGTGTGTGTGTGTGTGTGTGTGTGTGTGTGTGTGTGTGTGTGTATATATTTAACCGCCCGTACCAGAAAGTTACGAAGGTGTTTCAAGTGACTCATCATACCGTAATAGTGAGGGGGTTAGTACAGGCTGTGACTCACCCCTTCCCATTCGAAACGTCTCCAGAGCTGAATAATCGTCTGGAGAAGGAGGAAAAGAGGAGAGGAAGGAAGAGAGAGAGGGAGGGGGTAGGGAGGGAGGGAATGCAGAGAAAGAGGGAGGGGGTAGGGAGGGAGGGAATTCAGAGAAAGAGGGAGGGGGTAGGGAGGGAGGGAATGCAGAGAAAGAGGGTAGGGAGGGAATTCAGAGAAAGAGGGAGGGGGTAGGGAGGGAGGGAATGCAGAGAAAGAGGGAGGGGGTAGGGAGGGAGGGAATTCAGAGAAAGAGGGAGGGAGTAGGGTGGGAGGGAATGCAGAGAGAGAGAGGGGTGAGAGATCTGGGTGCAGGAAAGCATTTACTGGTAAGTTAATGGAGAGAGTAAATAACTTCATATTGTTGGGTTGGTCTTATCAACACATGAAAGACGTTTGGCGGCATAAACTGTAACTGCGGCTGAATCACCTCTCTCGCTCTCTCTCTCTCTCTCTCTCTCTCTCTCTCTCTCTCTCTCGTCAATTGAACTAATTTTTGCTTTCTTTTTGGATTTTTCTTCTTTGCTCTCTTTTCACTCCGTTTCCTCTTTGACTCCGTCTTACTCTCTCTCTCTCTCTCTCTCTCTCTCTCTCTCTCTCTCTCTCTCTCTCTCTCTCTCTCTCTCTCTCTCGCTCTCTTTCAATGAGCAAAAATTAAAATCTCTTCTTCCAAGCATTGTTCTTTCCTTATTTCCTCGTGTCAGCCAGTTATTCATACTAGAGACAGGCAGACAGACAGACAGACAGACAGAGACAGAGACAGACAGACAGACAGAGACAGACAGAGAAAGAGAGACAGACAGACAGACAGAGACAGACAGAGAAAGAGAGACAGACAGACAGACAGAGACAGAGACAGACAGACAGACAGACAGAGACAGAGACAGACAGACAGACAGACAAAGAGAGGGAGAGAGAGAGAGAGAGAGAGAGAGAGAGAGAGAGAGAGAGAGAGAGAGATACTACGCAGAAAATGGGAATGCAAAATGCTGATGTCATTTTGTCTAGTCCTCTCATGCCTCTGTGTTATTGTCTTCCTCTGATAGGAACCCCCATTTTTTTTTTTCATTCATGTTCATTACTATCATCATTTTATTATTACCATTATGTTAATGTTTTATCATCACTACAGTTTTAATTTTAATCATTGTCATCATCATTCTTTTTACCGTCTTGTTCGTAGTTTTCATCATCTTTATCATCATCATCATCATCATCATTATCTTCATCATCATCATCATCTGCCCAAACTGTTTTTCACACTTTCTCTTCTAATTTCACCATCATGGACGCAATTTTCACGATTCTCTCTCTCTCTCTCTCTCTCTCTCTCTCTCTCTCTCTCTCTCTCTCTCTCTCTCTCTCTCTCTCTCTCTCTCTCTCTCTCCATTCAGCTTTATTTATGCATCCAATAATATCTCATTATTTTTTCTTCATACTCTTCACCCTCAGAGTAATCATTTATTATCACAATCATCTCAGTAAACATCTTGGAAAAAATATTTATTACTCTCGCTAAACCTTACATTCTCAAACAATGGACAAAGAATTCTGAAATACTTTCTCAAATAACTGATTTCGATCATTGTATGGTATTTTCTGTATTTCTGTATTTTCTGTATCTCTGTCTCTGGATTTTGTGTATTTCTGTATTATTAATCTTTCTGTATTTCTGTACTTTCTGTATATTCTGTATTTCTGTATTTTCTGTATTTCTGTACTTTCTGTATATTCTGTATTTCTGTATTTTCTGTATTTCTGTACTTTCTGTATATTCTGTATTTCTGTATTTTCTGTATTTCTGTACTTTCTGTATATTCTGTATTTCTGTAATTTCTGTATATCTGTAATTTCTGTACTTATTTTCTGTATTTTCTGCTTTTCTGTATTTTCTGTATTTCTGTTTTTTCCGTATTATCTAGGTTTCTGTATTTTCTGTATTTCTGTTTTTTCTGTATTATCTAGGTTTCTGTATTTTCTGTGTTTTCTGTATTTCTATGTTCTGTACTTCTATATTTTCTGTATTTTTGTATTTTCTGTATTCTGTCAGGTAATTTTTCCTTCATGTTGTCCTCATTCTCGTCACCTTTCGTCTCTTACCCCTTTTATTATGTTTCTCACTTTTTTTCTAATTTTTTCATCCCCATTCCCTTTCCTCTCTTTGTCTATGCTCATCTTCCTTTCTTTCCCATTCCTCTTGCTCTATGCTCATTTCCGCTTCGTTTTGTCATCATTTCATTGTCTTAGCTGATATTTATTTTTTCACCACCATTACTTTTCCTCTCTCTCTCTCTCTGTTCCTCCTCGCTTTCTTTTTCTCCATTTCCCATTTTCTTTAACTTTATATTAACGTACTTGCTAACCGCATTGTATTTTCCAATTTCCATGGCTGCATTTTATTTATTTATTTATTTACTTATTTATTTAGCATTCTTATAATGGATGCCCCCCCTAGTTAACTCTACAATGACTGACAATCGGAATGGTTTCGTGTACCCCATGAAACCATCTATGCCGAGTGGTACCTAGCCTATGTAATAAACCTAATGACGCCTAGTTTTCTAAAGGAGGAGGAGGAGGAAGTGGAGAGGAGTAAAAGAGGAGGGAAGTAGAAGGAGGAGGAGAAGGAGGAGAGACGAGGGGGAAAAAGGTTATGAGAAAGAGGTGAAAGAAGGAAGAGAGGAGGTATAAAATATAAGAAGGAGGAGAAGGCAATGGAGGGAGATGAAAGAAGGAGGAGAAGAGGAAGAAGGGAGAGGAAAAAGAATAAAAGAGAAGGGGGAAGAGGAGAGGACGAATAGGAGAGGGGAAGGAAAAAAAGGGAGGAAGATGGTAAAGAGGAAGGAAGAGAGAGAAATATGTTGGAAATTAGAGTAAAAGATGACGATGAAGAAAAGGCGAGAAGTAAAAGAGGAGGAAAGGAGGGAGGGAGAGAAGGGAGACTTGAGAAGTAATACAAGAGAGGACAAGGAGGAGAAGAGGAGGTAAAGGATAGAAGGAGATGGGTAAAAGAAGAGAAGAGAAAATTAATAAAACAGTAAGAGGAGGAATAACAGAGAAGAGAAGTAAGAGAAGACAATGAGGAGGAGTGAAAAAGAATAGACGGAGGAAAAGGAAGAGAAGGAAAGTAGAAAGGAGGAGGAGGAGGAGGGAGAGTAGAGAGGAGGGAATGGAGGAGGAGGAGGGAGAGTAGAGACGAGGGAGATGAGGGAGAGTAGACAGGAGGGAGAGGAGGAGGAGGAGGAAGAGTAGAGAAGAGGGAGAGTAGGAAAAAACTAAAAAAAGGAGGAGGAGAAGGCAGAAAAGGAGTGCAGGAGAAAATTGACGTATAGCGTACACATGGCCCTGTTTTTATGGTCATTTGTTGGAGCATGTCTTCCTTATTTCACACTTCCTGCGCCTTTTTTCATTCCTTTCTTCATTTTTTTCCTTCCATCTTTCCCTGCTTCATTTTTTCTTTCCTTCCTTCAGTCTTGTTTTGGGCAGCTTTTCTTCCTTTTCTCACTGCTTGTCTTTTTTGTCCTCTTATTCTCTCTATCTCTCTCTTTTTCCTCCTTGTTAGGTGGGGGTGCTCACCTCTTAATGCGTGTGACTCAAGATCGAGAGAGCGAGAGTCCGCGCCGCGCCGGGGCAGCTTCCTTTGCTGGGAGGCGTGGTACTCTCCTATAACCCTAGCAGGGCTGTATGATCTATCTAGGTCTAGCTAGGGGGAATAATCCCTTAATCCTCCATCTACTCACTCGATGTAGTGCTGCTCTCAGGTGGCCTCTCTTTCCTCTCTTCCTTCCTTCTTTCTTTCCTTCCTCTACTGTCTTTTTTTCCTTCATTCTTTTCTCTTCCTTCTCTCTATGTGTGACTTTACACTGAGTGACAAGCCAAATAGTTTCCTGTACATCCGAAAACCATTTGCTACGTTGAGTGGTAACCATATAACCACATTATGGCGGCTGGTGGTTTACTGGGTAAGTTAGGCACTCCAGTCAGATTGAGCATGTGTAGGTTTATATCCAAGGGGTGATTGGGGTTTATTGTTCACGTAATGCCACTCAGGGATGAGTGAGGCTGGTCACTCTCTTCTTAAATATCAGGACCAATTTGTCTAGCCCAGGGCTCCTACGCTTCTCATGGGGCAACACTGGATTAGATGATGCTGATGGTCATAATGTCTCTTTTTCTTTATGTTTTTTTCCTTTTCTATGTTTCTCTGTAACTTTTATTGTTCCTTTTTCCCTCTCATTAGTATTTTCTTTTCTCATAGTTTTTTCCCAACCTTCTTTTCCATGTCTTTTGTTCTTCCCATTTTTCTCTGTCTTTCCTTTTAGTGACTTAGTTATCAGTTTATTCTTTCCATCTTCAGACGATTTCATTGATCCTGAGGGAAGCTTTGGTAATCAAGGAGTCAGTGTAAGTTCCGTCTGTCGCCTTTAGTTGTAAAAAATATCCCTAAACTGAACAAAATCATCTGATACTACAAAGAATACACTAGTAGAATACGTGACCGGATAGTACTAGTAGCAATAGTAGTAGTAGTAATAGTAGTAGTTGTAGTAGTAGCAGTGGTAGTAGTTGTTGTAGTAGTAGTAGCAGCAGCAGCAGTAGTAGTAGTAGTAGTAGTAATCTGTGGACAGGTGTGGCCAATCCTTCATCAGTTACATGTACCATGTGTGTGCTGTTGACTGTCACCTCTGTCCCTGTACTGTTGTTTGTATACACGTTGTTATCCTCCAGTGCCACCTGGTCTTATCCCTGTACATTCTCGTCCGTTTCCACTCCTGTTCCTTCAAGCCACTCCCTGCTTTCTCTCTCTCTCTCTCTCTCTCTCTCTCTCTCTCTCTCTCTCTCTCTCTCTCTCTCTCTCTCTCTCTCTCTCTCTCTCTCTCTCTCTCTCTCTCTCTCTCTCTCTCTCTCTCGTAAATTTCATACCTACTGTAAGGGCCCGGACACAGGTGCCCCCAAACATGTGATCATCAAGAGGATACGAGACTCAAGGGTCTGTCCAACGTTTAGACTCGAATATTGAAGCAGCTCTAACCCGGTGCTTCGTTTCGTCTTGTCGATCACATGTTCAGGGGCAAGTGTGTCCGGGCTCGAAGGCAAGCACTGCTGACATGCGTCCAAGGTTAGTGAATATTTTTTTGTTTTAATCCTATTTATTTGCTGAGACTAGTGCTTGTGTCAGGAACCAGTATATTGATGATGCATGAAAATATTAATAGAGGTCCAACTTCCCCTGCTGAGTATAGTACACCCTGAATACTTTGTGTCCTCCACAACCAAACTATGAGACCAGTAAAATAATGCACTAGTCTGAGAGTTAAATGTTATAATACCAGTGACCCGACTAAGTTCATGCAATGTATAGCTTTTGTATTGAACTAAGCTATTAGTGCATTAAAATCCAGTCTACCTATCAGTACCATGGGTCACAAGAATAACATTATACACAGCAAAGCAGTGCCTGACACATTCAAGTTGGCTGTATGGCATTATCGCTGAGGCCATGTCTAACAAATGGGGTACATTGGCAGTGAGATACTAAACAAAATAAGTGCCGACACCATGTCTAACAAATGGGGCACATCAGCAGTGAGATACTAAACAAAATTATTACTGAGGCCATGTCTAACAAATGGGGCACATAAGCAGTGAGACGCTAAACAAAATGGTCTTACTGTATATGGACATGCATCAAGGTTTTGCCTGTGCTCTTTGTTATACTAATACTTAATTTGTTATCTAACCATTAAGACACTAACTGGACTCCTCTGGCTATGTCCACGCCAGAGTTTTTAATACTACATACCAGCGGCTGAACTTACACACTGCCCTACATTAACATATGGACCTGATGGAGTCCCTCCTGTTGTTCTCAAGAACTGTGCTTCTATGCTTACACCCTGCCTAGGCAAACTCTTTCGCCTTTGTCTGTCAACTTGTACCTTTCCTTCTTGCTGGAAGTTTGCTCTCATTCAGCCAGTCCCAAAAAAGGGTGACCATTCCCAACCCTCTAACTATCGTTCAATTGCTTTAACATCCTGTATCTAAAAAGTTTTCGAGTCAATTCTTAGTAGAAAAATTTTTACAGCAGCTATCCTATCACAACCTTCTTTCTGATCGTCAGTATGGGTTCCGTCAGGGACGCTACACTGGCGATCTTCTCACCTATCTTTCAGACTCCTGGTCATCCTCCTTTCGGGACTTTGGCGAAAGCTTTGCCATTGCACTTGACATCTCAAAGGCTTTCGATCGGGTCTGGCACAAATCTTTAATTTCCAAATTGCCCTCTTACGGTTTCTATCCTTCTATCTGTGCCTTCATCTCTAGCTTCCTTTCTGGTCGTTCTATAGCCGCTGTTGTAGACGGCCATCGTTCTTCTCCTAGATCTATTAACAGTAGTGTTCCTCCGGGCTCTGTCCTGTCACCAATTCTCTTCCTTTTATTCATCAGCGACCTTCTAAGCTGTACATCTAACCCTATCCACTCATACGCTGATGACTCCACCCTTCACCTATCCATTCGGTTCCCACAACGTCCATCTCAGCAGTTACTTCAGCAAACAAAGGATGAGGCTATGGCACACCTAATGTCTGACTTGGCTCATATCTCTGTCTGGGGTAAAAAATAATCTGGTTGTTTTTGATGGATCAAAGACTCAGTTTTTACACCTATCAACCCGACAAAATCATCCACAGGTATATGCACTAATGTTTAATAATGTTCAGCTTAATCCTGCATCATCCTTGAACATGCTTGGGGTTTCATTTACTCGGGACTTATCTTGGAAAGATCATATTACACCTCTTGTAAAATCTGCTTCCAAGAGATTAGGTGTGCTAAGCCGACTCCATTCCTTCTTTACCCCTGCACAATTGTTGACTCTATACAGGGGTTTTATCCGCCCCTGTGTGGAGTACAACTCTCATGTGTGGGAAGGCTCCCCACATACAGCTCTTCTCAATAGGGTGAAGTCAAAGGCTTTTTGTCTCATTAACTCTCCTCCTCTTATTGGCTCCCTTCAACCTCTGTCTCTTCGCCGCACTGTTGCATCTTTATCTCTTTTCTATCGCTACTTCAATGGTCACTGCTCCTCTGAACTTTCTGCATGCATTCCTCCACATCTACAATGGGCGTGTAGCACCCATTTAGCAGCAAACTCTCATCACTTTTCAGTCCAACTCTCTAATGCAAGAGTTAACCGTTACTCCCAGTACTTCATTTATGCAACAGGTCAACTCTGGTACTGTCTCCCTCTGTCTGTATTTCCTGCTTCCTATGATCTCCAGTCTTTCAAATGCAGTGTGTCCAGGCATCTCGAAATGATCGGATCTTGAATTTGGCTCTCTCTTGTATTTTGTTTTTCTCTTGGAAGTAGCAATTTTGCTGGCCCACGGCCTTTGGTTCCCTTTCTTCACATAAAAAAAAAACAAAAAGTCTCTACTTCTGTTTCTATAGCTCTATATTTTCTGTCGGAAGACTACACAGTGGACTGAACCATGTGCTCTCTCAATACGTTTAGTTTAGTGATTTCAAACTTTTTCATTCTATGCACCACATGAACATTTTCTGCAGCGGTGCGTACCCCTCACCTAGAATAAGAACAAAAGTGTATGGTTCACTGGCTTTTTTTTCAAATGCCTATTAAAATAACAAAAATGTATGGTTTACTGACTTTAATTTAAAATGCATATTAAATATTAAACTAACCTTTTGGCTTCTCACTGTGCCAATATCACTTACTAACCTAGGGAAGTTACAGTTTAAATGCTACTGATAAGTTTGTAAAGTTAATGAGATGACTGAGCTTGTTCTACATTTCTGGCACTACTCATAATCATATTTGAAGCGGAGGCCAAGTCGACTTTATTATTTCTGAATATGTATGTTGTTATAAATGTTAATAGTTATCAGTGAAGGCTAATGTAATGGTAGAATCAGTGTTGTTCTCTGTAAATTAGTTAATGATGACATATAGCCTATTCAGGTAGTGTAGGTGTTGGGGAAGCAGTCGTTGTGAGTATTCAAAGCTGATATTTTGCCACTAACTGGATTTATGCTGCTCCATGCAATGCTGGAGACAATATACCTGGCTAATCTTTCTTGACTGACAAAAGTTAGATAATAAAACGTCATTAATTACTGAACTTCCGTCTATCATACAACATACCACACAGAGAGTCAAGTTATTTAGATTACATTGACAAGTTTGTAATTTCTCGACAATTCTGTATTACTAAAGCCAGTCACTCCTTATGCCTGCCACCGCCATCATGCACAACTCAGGGGTCACTCCACCAAAACACACCACCTTCAGAAACAATGCTTTTATTTATTTATTTATTTGTTTTTTTTATTCGACCTATTCAAGCAAACCATCCCACCTTTAACAGCACATTTATGCTTCTTGTATAATCCTTATTTAATTTCACATGTCACTCTGCCACAGTCATAACACTATTCGCATATATTTAAATCTTAATCCAGCCATCACTTCAACCACCTCACCTCCCACTTACCCTCAACACTACTTCCTGTTTTGTCTATCAATTGCTCTATTATAAAAATTACTCTTCTACTCTGATCTAAGCTCATAGGTTTACGTGTGTACTGTATGCCATCATCAGCACTAGGGGTGAGGTGGTGTTAGGGTTGGTGTGGGTGGCGCCGGTGTGGTAGGGTTAGGTGGTGTTAGGGCTGGTGTGGGTGGCAGCAGTGTGGTGAGGTCAGTTCGTGTTAGGGCTGCTGTGGGTGGCGGGGGTGTGGTGGGGTCAGGTGATGCTAGGGTTGGTGTGGGTGGTTCCTGTGTGGTGGGGTCAGGTTCTGTTAGGACTGGTGTGGGTGGCGCTGGTGTAGTAGGGTCAGGAGGTGTTAGGGCTGATGTGGGTAACACCAGTGTGGTGGGGTCAGGTGGTGTTAGGGCTGGTGTGGGTGGCACCGGTGTGGTGGGGTCAGGTGGTGTTAGGGATAGTGTGGTTGGGTCAGGTGGTGTTAAGGCTGGTGTGGTGGGGTCAGATGGTGTTAGGGCTGGTGTGGGAAGCGAAGGTGTAGTGGGGTCAGGTGGTCTTAGGGTTGATGTGGTGGGGTCAGGTGGGGTCACGGTTGGTGTGGTGGGATAAGGTGGTGTTAGGGCCGGTGTGGTGGGGTCAGGTGGTGTTAGGGCTGGTGGGGAAGGGTCAGGTGGTGTTAGGGTTGGTGTGGCGGGGTCAGGTGGTGTTAGGGCTGGTGTGGGTGGTGCTGGTGCGGTGTGGTCAGGTGGTGTTGGGGTTGCTGTTTGTGGAACCGGTTTGGTGGAGTACGGTGGTGTTATGGCTGGTGTGGGGTCAGGTGATGTTAGGGCTGGTGTGGGTGGCGCTGATGTGGTGGGGTCAGATGGTGTTAGGTCTGGTGTGGGTGGCGCTCATGTGGTGGGGTCGGGTGTTGTTAGGGCTGGTGTGGTGTGGTCAGGTGGTGTTAGGGGTGGTGAGGTGGAGTCAGGTGGTGTTATGGCTGGTGTGGTGGGGTCAGGTGGTGTTCGGGCTGATGTGGTGGGGTTAGTTGATGTTAAGGCTGGTGTGGGTGGTGCCAGTGTGGTTGGGTCAAGTGGTGTTTGGGGCTGGCGTTGGTGGCACCAGTTTGGTTGGGTCAGGTGGTGTTAGGGCTGGTGTAGTAGGGTCACGTGATGTTAGAGTTGGTGTGGTGGGGTCAGGTGGTGTTAGGGCTGGTGTGGTGGGGTCAGGTGGTGTTAGAGCTGGTTTGGTGGGGTCAGGTGGTGTTAGGGCTGGTGTGGTGGGGTCAGCTAGTGTTAGGGATGATGTGGGTGGCGCCAGTGTGGTGGGGTCAGGTGGTCTTAGGGCTGATATGGTGGGGTAAGGTGATGTTAAGGCTGGTGTGGGTGGCGCCGGTGTGGTGGGGTCAAGTGGTGTTGGGGCTGCTGTGGGAGACGCCAGTTTGGTGGGGTCAGGTGGTGTTAGGGTTTATGTGGTGGGGTCAGGTGGTGTTAGGGCTGGTGTGGGTTGTGGCAGTGTTATGGGGTCAGGTTGAGTTAGGGCTAGTGTGTGGTGGCACCAGTGTGGTGGGGACAGGTGGTGTTAGGGCTGGTGTAGGTGGTGCTGGTGTGGTGGGGTCAGGTGGTCTTAGAGAATGTGTGATTGGGTCAGATGGTGTTAGGGCTGGTGTTGTGGGGTCAGGTGGTGTTAGGGCTGGTCTGGATGGCGCCGGTGTGGTGAGGTCAGGTGGTCTTATGGCTGGTGTGGTGGGGTCAGGTGGTGTTTGGGCTGGTGTGGTGGGGTCAGGTGGTGTTAGGGCTGGCGTGGTGGGGTCAATTGGTGTTAAAGCTGGTGTGTTGGGGTCAGGTGGTCTTAGGGCTGGTGTGGTGGGGTCAGGAGATGTTACAGCTGGTGAGGTGGGGTAAGATGGAGTTAGGGCTGGTGTGATGGGGTAAGGTGGTGTTAGGGCTGGTGTGATGGGGTAAGGTGGTGTTAGGACTGGTGTGATGGGGTAAGGTGGTGTTAGGGCTGGCGTGGTAGGGTCAGGTGGTGCAAGGATTGGTGTGGCAGGGTCATTTGGTGTTAGGGCTGGTGTGGGTGGCGCTGGTGTGGTGGAGTCAAGTAGTGTTAGGGCTGGTGTGGGTGGGACCGGTTTGATGAGTTAGTGTGGTATTATGGCTAGTGTGGTTAGGTCAGGTGGAGTTAGGGTTAGTGTGGTGGGTCAGGCGGTGTTAGGGCTGGTGTGGGTGGCGCTGGTGTTCTGGGGTCAAGTGGTGTTAGGGTTGGTGTTGGTGGTGCTGGTGCAGTGGGGTCAGGTGGTGCTAGGGCTGGTGTGGGTGACACTGGTTTCGTGGAGTCATGTGGTATTATGACTGGTGAGGTGGGGTCAGGTGGTGTTAGGGTTGGTGTGGCGGGTCAGGTGGTGTTTGGTCTTGTGTTTGTGGTGCTGGTGCAGTGGGGTCAGGTGGTGTTAGGGCTGGTGTGATGGGGTCAGGTGGTGTTCGGGCTGGTGTGGTAGGGTCAGGTGGTGTTATGGTTGGTGTGGCAGGGTCAGATGGTGTTAGGGCTGGTGTGGTGGGGTCAGGTGATGTTAAGGCTGATGTCGGTGGCGCAGGTGTGGTGGGGTCAAGTGGTGTTGGAGCTGGCGTGGGTGGCGCTAATTTGGTGGGGTCAGGTGGTTTTAGAGCTGGTGTGGTGGGGTCACGTGATGTTAGGGCTGGTGTGGTGGGATCAGGTGGTGTTAGGGCTGGTGTGGGTGGTAGCAGTGTGGTGGGGTCAGGTGGTGTTAGGGCTGGTGTGATGGGGTTAGGTGGTGTTACGGCTGGTGTGGTGGGGTCAGGTGGTGTTAGGGTTTGTGTGGCGGAGTCAGGTGGTGTTAGGGCTGGTGTGGGTGGCGCAGGTATGTAGGATCAGGTGGTGTTAGGGCTGGCGTGGTGGGGTCAGGTGGTGTTAGGGCTGGTGTGGTGGGGTCAGCTGGTGTTAGGGATGGTGTGGGTGGCACCGGTGTGGTGAGGTCAGGTGATCTTGGGGCTGGTGTGGTGGGGTCAGGTGATGTTAAGGCTGGTGTGGGAGGCGCCGGTGTGTCGGGGTCAAGTGGTGTTGGGGCTGCTGTGGGTGGCGCCAGTTTGGTGGGGTCAGATGGTGTTAGGGCTGGTGTGGTGGGGTCAGGTGGTGTTAGGGCTGGTGTGGGTGGTGGCAGTGTTATGGGGCCAGGTGGTGTTAGGGCTAGTGTGGGTGGTACCAGTGTGGTGGGATCAGGTTGTGTTAGGGCTGGTGTAGGTGGTACTGGTGTAGTGGGGTCAGGTGGTGTTATGCAATGTGTGATTGGGTCAGATGATGTTGAGGCTGGTGTGGTGGGGTCATGTGGTGTTAGGGCTGGTTTGGGTGGTGCCGGTGTGGTGAGGTCAGGTGGTCTTAGGGCTGGTGTGGTGGGGTCAGGTGGTGTTTTTTTTTTTTTTATGCGAGGAAGAAGGAACCAAAGGCCATGAGCCCGCAGTAACAGTTCCCTCCAAGAGAAAAACAAAATACAATATAGAGCCAAAATCAAGATCCGATCATTTTGAGATGCCTGGACACACTGCGTTTGAAAGACGAGATCATAGGCAGCAGGAAATACAGACAGAGGGAGACAGTTCCAGAGCTGACCTGTTGCATAAATGAAAGACTGGGAGTAACGGTTAACTCTTGCATTAGAGAGTTGGACAGAAAAAGAATGAGAGTTTGCTGCCAGACGGGTGCTACGCGCCCGTCGTAGAGGTGGAGGAATGCAAGCAGACAGTTCAGAGGAGCAGTGACCATTAAAGTAGCGATAGAAAAGAGATAAAGATGCAACAGTGCGGCGAAGAGACAGAGGTTGAAGGGAGTCAGTAAGAGGCGGAGAGTTAATGAGACGAAAAGCCTTTGACTTCACCCTATTGAGAAGAGCTGTATGTGGGGAGCCTCCCCACACATGAGAGTTGTACTCCACACAGGGGCGGATAAAACCCCTGTATAGAGTCAACAATTGTGCAGGGGTAAAGAAAGAGCGGAGTCGGCTTAGCACACCCAATCTCTTGGAAGCAGATTTTACAAGAGATGTAATATGATCTTTCCAAGATAAGTCCCGAGTAAATGAAACCCCAAGCATGTTCAAGGATGATGCAGGATTAAGCTGAATATTATTAAACATTAGTGGGTATACCTGTGGAAGATTCTGTCGGGTTGATAGGTGTAAGAACTGAGTCTTAGATGCATTAAAGACAACCATATTATTTTTACCCCAGACAGAGATACGAGCCAAGTCAGACATTAGGTGTGCCATAGCCTCATCCCTTGTTTGTTGAAGTAACTGTTGAGATGGGCGTTGCGGGAACCGAATGGAAAGGTGAAGGGTGGAGTCATCAGCGTATGAGTGGATATGGTTAGATGTACAGCTTAGAAGATCATTGATGAATAAAAGGAAGAGAGTTGGTGATAGGACAGAGCCCTGAGGAACACCACTGTTGATAGATCTAGGAGAAGAACGATGACCGTCTACAACAGCGGCTATAGAACGACCAGAAAGGAAGCTAGCGATGAAGGCACAGATAGAAGGATAGAAACCGTAGGAGGGCAGTTTGGAAATTAAAGATTTATGCCAGACTCGATCGAAAGCCTTTGAGATGTCAAGTGCAATGGCAAAGCTTTCGCCAAAGTCCCGAAAGGAGGCTGACCAGGAGTCTGAAAGGTAGGTGAGAAGATCGCCAGTGGAGCGTCCCTGACGGAACCCATACTGACGATCGGAAAGAAGGTTGTGATAGGAAAGATGCCTTAAAATTTTTCTATTAAGAATTGACTCGAAAACTTTTGAAATACAGGACGTTAAAGCAATTGGACGATAGTTGGAGGGTTGGGAGTGGTCACCCTTCTGTGGGACTGGCTGAATGAGAGCAAACTTCCAGCAAGAAGGAAAGGTACAAGTTGACAGACAAAGACGAAAGAGTTTGCCTAGGCAGGGTGTAAGCACAGAAGCACAGTTCTTGAGACCAACAGGAGGGACCTCATCAGGCCCATATGCCTTGTTAGTACTGAGGCCAGTGATGGCAGAAAATACATCAACTGAAGAAATTTTAATGTCAGCCATGAGGAAGTCAGAGGGGGGAACTGATGGAGGAACAGCACCGGAATCGTCTAAGGTAGAATTGGAGGAGAAAGTCTGTGCGAAGAGATCTGCTTTATCAGTAGAAGAAATAGCTACAAAACCATCAGAGTAGAAAAGACGAGGGAAGGATGATGAGGTAAAGTTGTTAGAAAGATTTTTGGCAAGATGCCAGAAGGAGCGGGAAGAATTCGAGTTGGAGAGTTGAGAGCATTTAGTATGGATGAAATTATTTTTAGTAGAGCGAAGAACAGACTTAGCACGATTCCGGGCAGAAACGTAAAGATGATGTGATTCAGGGGTGGGTTGGCTCCGGTACCTTTTGTAGGCCCTCTCCTTGTTGCGGACAGCATTAGAACAAGCGTGATTAAACCAAGGCTTTCTTGCGTTAGTCAAAGGATATGAGAAAGGAATGTATGCTTCCATGCCCGAGAGAATAACCTCCGTAATGCGCAAGGCACACTCAGATGGCTCACGGCCATGGAAGCAATAATCATTCCAGGGAAAATCAAAGAAGTACTGCCTGAGGGCCTCCCAGTCTGCGGCTCCAAAATGCCACAGACGACGTTTCCCTGGAGGGTCCACAGGCCGTACCGGAGTGATAGGACAGGTTAAGGTAATAAGGTTGTGATCGGAGGAGCCCAACGGAGAGAAAAAATTAACAGAGTAAGCAGAAGGATTAGTTGTGAGGAAGAGGTCAAGTATGTTGGAGCTCTCTCCAAGGCAGTCAGGGATACGGGTAGGGTGCTGTACAAGCTGCTCTAGGTCATTAAGGATAGAAAAGATGTAGGCTTGTTCACCAGGTGGATCCGTGAAAGGAGAGGAGAGCCAAAGGTGGGGGTCAGGTGGTGTTAAGGCTGGTGTGGTGGGGTCTTTTTTTTTTTTTTTTTTTTTTTTTTTTTTATGTCTCCGACTCTAGGCAAAGGCTCAGGGCCTATTTCTTGGGGGCAGTTGCCTATCCCAAGGCCCAGTAGTCCTCCTACACCTCCACATGTCACCACTTCGGCGCTAACACCCACCGTCCATATTGAATACATGCTAGGGCTGTCTCATACAGGACTGGTGTATTGGTATTAGCGGGGGTATTTTTACGACATGTCGGCGGGTCATCTGGTAGATCAGGAAAGTCTGCTTTCATGAAATTCAAATCCTTAAACTGTTCCCTGCCCCAGTCGGGATTCGATCCTGGGTCCGTTAGGACCGCAAGCCGCCTCTCTACCGATTCAGCCACCGCCTCCCCCTAGTATTATGGTTGGTGTGGCGGAGTAATGTGGTGTTAGCGCTGGTGTGTTGGGGTCAGCTGGTGTTAGGGCTGGTGTGCGTGGCGCCGGTGTTGGGAACAGATGGTCTTAGGGCTGGTGTGGTGGGGTCAGATGTTACGGCTGGTGAGGTGGGGTAAGGTGGTGTTAGGGTTGGTGTGATGGGGTAAGGTGGTGTTAGGGCTGGTATGGTAGGGTCAGGTGGTGTAAGGGTTGATGTGGCAGGGTCAGGTGGTGTTAGGGCTGATGTGGGTGGCGCTGTGTGGTGGGGTCAAGTAGTGTTAGGGCTGGTGTGGGTGGGACAAATTTGATGAGGTAGTGTGGTATTATGGCTAGTGTGGTAAGGTCAGGTGGTGTTAGGGTTGGTGTGGTGGAGTCAGGTGGTGTTAGGGCTGGTGTGGGTGGCGCTGGTGTGGTGGGGTCAAGTGGTGTTAGAGCTGGCGTGGGTGGTTCTGGTGCGGTGGGGTCAGGTGGTATTAGGGCTGGTGTGGGTGGCACCGGTTTGATGGGGTCAGGTGGTGTTAGGGCTATTGTGGTGAGGTCAGGTGGTGTTAGGGTTTGTGTGCCAGGATCAGGTGGTGTTATGGCTGGTGTGGGTGGCGCTGGTGTGGTGGGGTCAGGTGGCGTTAGGGCTAGTGTGGGTGGCACCGGTGTGGTGGGGTCAAGTAGTGTTAGGGCTGGTGTGGGTGGCACCGGTTTGATGAGGTAGGGTGGTATTATGGCTGGACTGGTGGGGTCAGGTGGTGTTAGGTCTCGTGTGGTTGGCAACGATGTGGTGGGGTCAAGTGGTGTTAGGGCTGGTGTGGGTGGCACGAGTTTGGTGGGGTCAGGTGGTGTTACGGCTGGGGTGGTGGGGTCAGGTTGTGCTAGGGCTCGTGTGGTGGGGTCAGGTGGTGTTTGGGCTGGTGTGGGAGGTGGCAGTGTGGTGGGGTCAGGTGGTGTTAGGGCTGGCGTGGTGGGGTCAGGTGGTGTTAGGGCTAGCATGGTGGGGTCAGGTGGTGTTAGGGTTGGTGAGGCGGGGTCAGGTGGTGTTAGGGCTGGTGTGAGTTGTGCTGGTGCAGTAGGATCAGGTGGTGTTAGACCATGAGTTGGTGGCACCGGTTTGGTGGGGTCAGGTGGTTTTAGGGCTGATGTGCTGGGGCAGGTAGTGTCAGGGCTGGTGTGGGTAAGGTGGTGTTAGAGCTGGTGTGGGTGGAGCGAGTGTGGTGGGGTCAGGTGGTGTTAGGGCTGGTGTAGGTGGCGCTGACGTGGAGGGGTCAGGTGGTGTTTAAGCTGGTGTTTTGGGGTCAGGTGGTGTTTGGGCTGGTGTGGTGGGGTCAGTTGGTGTTAGGGCTGATGTGGTGGGGTCAGGGAATGTTAAAGATGGTGTGGGTGGCGCCAGTTTCGAGGGTTCTGGTGGTGTTAGGTCTGTTGTGGTGGGGTCAGGTGCTGTTAGGGCTAGTGTGGGTGGTGGCAGTGTCCTGGGGTCAGGTGGTGTTAGGGCTGGTGTGGGTGACGCTGGTGTGGTGGGGTTATGTGGTGTTATGGCTGGTGTGGGTGTTGCCTGTGTTGTGGGGTCAGGTGGTGTTAGGGCTGATTTGGTGGGGTCAGGTGGTGTTAGGGCTGGTGTGGGTGGCGCCGATATGGTGGGGTTATGTGATGTTAGGGCTGGTGTCGTGGGATCAGGTGGTGTCAGGGCTGCTGTGGGTTGCGCCAGTGTGGTGGGGTCATGTGCTGTTAGGACTGGTGTGGTGGAGTAAGGTGGTGGTGTGGCTCAAGAGGGAGGCGCCAGTGTGGTGATGTCAGGTGGTGCTAGGGCTTGTGTGGGTGTTGCCTATGTTGTGGGGTCAGGTGGTATTTGGGCTGGTGTGGTGGGGTCAGGGGGTGGCAGGGCTGGTGTGGGTGGCACCGGCTTGGTAGGGTTAGGTGGTGTTAGAGCAGGTGTGGTGGGGTGAGGTGGTGTTAGGGTTGGTGTAGCGGGGTCATGTGGTGTTAGGGTTGGTGTGGGTAGCGCTGGTGTGGTAGGGTCAAGTGGTGTTAGGGCTGGTGTGGGTGGTGCTGGTGCTGTGGGGTCAGGTGGTGTTAGGGCTGGTGTGGGTGGCACTGGTTTTGTGGAGGCAGGTGGTGTTAGGGCTGTTTTGGTGGTGTCAGGTGGTGTTAGGGTTGGTGTGGTGGGGTCAGGTGGTGTTAGGGCTGGTTTGGGTGTCGCTGGTGTGGTGGGGTCAGGTTGTGTCAGGGCTGGTGTGGGTGGCACTGATGTGGTGGGGTCAGGTGGTGTTAGGTCTGATGTGGGTGGCGCTGATGTAGTGGGGTCGGGTTGTGTAAGGGCTGGTGTGGTGAGGTCAGATGGTGTTAGGGCTGGAGTGGTGGGGTCAGGTGGTGTTAGGGCTGGTGTGGGTGGCGCTGACGTGGAGGGGTCAGATGATGTTACGGCTGGTGAGGTGGGGTCAGGTGGTGTTTGGTCTGGTGTGGTGGGTCAGTTGGTGTTAGGGCTGATGTGATGGGGTCAGGGAATGTTAAAGATGGTGTGGGTGGCGCCAGTTTCGAGGTTTCTGGTGGTGTTAGGCCTGGTGTGGTGGGGTCAGGAGGTGTTAGGGCTGTTGTGGGTGGCGCCAGTGTGGTGGGGTCATGTGGTGTTATGCTGGTGTGGGTGTTGCCTGTGTTGTGGGGTCAGGTGGTGTTAGGGCTGATTTGGTGGGGTCAGGTGGTGTTAGGGCTGGTGTGGGTGGTGCCGGTGTGGTGGGGTAAGGTGGTATTAGGGCTGGTGTGGTGGGATCAGGTGGTGTCAGGGCTGGTGTGGTGGGATCAGGTGGTGTCAGGGCTGCCGTAGGTTGCGCCAGCGTGGTGGGGTCATGTGCTGTTAGGACTGGTGTGGTGGGGTCAGGTGGTGTCGGGGCTCAAGAGGGAGGCGCCAGAGTGGTAAAGTCAGGTGGTGCTAGGGCTGGTGTGGGTGTTGCATATGTTGTGGGGTCATGTGGTATTTGGGCTGGTGTAGTGGGGTCAGGGGGTGGTAGGGCTGGTGCGGGTGGCACTGATGTGGTGGGGTCAGGTGGAATTAGGTCTGATGTGGGTAGCGCTGACGTGGTAGGGTCGGGTTGTGTAAGGGCTGGTGTGGTGATGTCAGATGGTGTTAGGGCTGGTGTGGTGGGGTCAGGTGGTGTTAAGGCTGATATGATGGGGTCAGGTTATGTTAAGGCTGGTGAGAGTGGCGCCGGTGTGGTTGGATCATGTGGTGTTGGGGCTGGTGTCGGTGGCGAGATTTTGATGGGGTCAGGTGGTGTTAGGGATGGTGTTGTGGGGTCTGACGGTATTAGGGCTGGTGTGCTAGGGTCATGTGGTGTTAGGGCTGGTGATGTGGGGTCTGACGGTATTAGGGCTAGTGTGGTGCGGTCAGGTGGTGTTAGGGCTGGTGTGGGTGGTGGCAGTGTTGTGGGGTTAGTGCTGGTGTGGGTGGCATTGTTGTGGTGGGGTCAGATGGTGTTAGGGCTGGTGTGGGTGGTGCTGATGTGGTGGGGTCAGGTGGTCTTAGGGAATGTGTGATTGGGTCAGGTGGTGTTAGGGCTGGTGTGGTGGGATCAGGTGGTGTTGGGGCTGGTGTAGGTAGCCCCGGTGTGGTGAGGTCAGGTGGTCTTAGGGCTCGTGTGGTGGGGTCAGATGGTGTTTGGACAGGTGTGGTGAGGTCAGATGGTGTTTGGGCTGTTGTTGTGGGGTCAGGTGGTGTTAGAGCTGGTGAGATGGGGTCAGGTGGTGTCAGGGTTGGTGTGACGCAGTCGGGTGGTGTTAGGGCTGGTGTGGGTGGCGCAGATGTGGTTGGGTCAGGTGGTGTTAGGGCTGGTGTGGGTGCCACCAGAGTGGTGGGGTCAGGCGGTGTTAAGGCTGGTCTGGGTGGAGCTGGTGTGGTGGGGTCAGGTAAAGTTAGGGATGGTGTGCTTGTGTCAAGCTGTGTTAGGGATGGTGTGGTGGGGTCCTGTGGTGTTAGGGCCGGTGTGGTAGAGTCAGTTGGTGTTAAGGTTGGTGTGCTGTGGTCAGGTGGTGTTAGGGTTGGTGAGGCAGGGTCAGGTGGTGTTTCGGTTTGTGTGGGTGGTGCTTGTTTGGTGGGGTCAGGTGGTGTTAGGGCTGGTGTGGGTGGTGCTGGTCCAGTGGGGACAGGTGGTGCTAGGGCTGGTGTGGGTGGCACCGGTTTCGTGAGGTCAGGTTGTGTTAGGGCTGGTGGGGTGGGGTCTGGTGTTTTTAGGGCTAGTGTAGGTGAGTCAGGTGGTTTTAGCGCTGGTATGCGTGGCGCCTATGTGGTGGGATCTGGTCGTGTTAGGGCTGGTGTGGTGGGGTCGGGTGGTGTTAGGGCTGATGTGGTGGGGTCAGGAGATGTTAAGGCTGGTGTGGGTGGTGCCAGTTTGGAGGGGTCAGGTGGTGTTAGGGCTGGTGAGGTGGAGTCAGGTGGGGTTAGGGCTGGTGTGGGTAGTGGCAGTGTGCTGGAGTCAGGTGGTGTTAGGACTGGTGTGGGTGGTGCCGGTGTGGTCGGGTCAGCGGGTGTTAGGGCTGTTGTATGTGGCGTCAGTGTGGTGCAGTCAGGTGGTGTTTGGGCTGGTGTGGGTGTTGCCTGTGTGGTAGAGTCAGGTGGTGTTTAGGCTGGTGTGGTGGGGTCAGGTGGTTTTAAGAATGGTGTGGGTGGCGCCGTGTGGTGGGGTCAGGTGGTGTTATGGCTGGTGTGGGTGTTGCCTGTGTGGTGGGGTCAGGTGGTGTTAGGTCTGGTGTGGGTGGCGCTGATGTGGTGGAGTCAGATGGTGTTGGGGCTGGTGTGGAAGGGTCATGTGGTGTTAAGGCTTATGTAGTGGGTTCAAGTTGTGGTGGGACTGGTTTGGGTGGCGCTAGTGTGATGGGGTCACGTGGTGTTAGGGCTGGTGTGGGTGGCACCAGTGTGGTGGAGTCAGGTGGTGTTTGGACTGGTATGGGTTGTGCTGGTGTGGTCTGGTCATGTAGTGTTAGGGAATGTGTGATTGAGTTAGGTGGTGTTTGGACTGGTGTGCTGGGGTCAGGTGGTGTTTGGGCTGGTGTGGGTGGCGCCAGTGTGGTAAGGTCAGGTGGTGTCAGGGCTGCTGTGGTGGGGTCACTTGGTGTTAGGGCTGGTGTGGGTGACACTGGTGTGGTGGGGTCAGGTTATGTTAGGGTTGGTGTGGTCGGGTCAGGTGGTGTTAGGGGTGGAGTGGGTGGCACTAGTGTGGTGGTATCAGGTGGTGTTAGGGCTGATGTGGGTGCCACCAGTGTGGTGGGGTCAAGTGGTGTTAGGTTTGTTGTGGGTGGTGCCGGTGTGGTGGGGTCAGGTGGTGTTAGGGTTGTTGTGGGTGGCACCGGTGTGGTCGGGTCAGGTGGTGTTAGGGGTGGAGTGGGTGGCACTAGTGTGGTGGTATCAGGTGGTGTTAGGGCTGATGTGGGTGCCACCAGTGTGGTGGGGTCAAGTGGTGTTAGGATTGTTGTGGGTGGTGCCGGTGTGGTGGGGTCAGGTGGTGTTAGGGTTGTTGTGGGTGGCACCGGTGTGGTGGGGTAAGGTGGTGTTAGGGCTGGTGTGGGTGGTGCTGATGTGGTGGGGTCAGGTAAAGTTAGGGATGGTGTGCTTGTGTCAACCTGTGTAAGGGATGGTGTGGTGGGGTCCCGTGGTGATAAGGCTGGTGTGGTAGGGTCAGGTGGTGTTAAGGTTGGTGTGCTGTGGTCAGGTGGTGTTTGGGCTGGTGTGGGTGGTGCTGGTGCATTGGGGACAGGTGGTGCTAGGGCTGGTGTGGTTGGCACTGGTTTGGTGGGGTCAGGTTGTGTTAGGGCTGGTGGGGTAGGGTCTGGTGATTTTAGGGCTAGTGTAGGTGAGTCAGGTGGTGTTAGCGCTGGTGTGGGTGGCGCCTGTGTGGTGGGGTCAGGTGGTGTTAGGGCTGGCGTGGTGGGGTCGGGTGGTGTTAGGGCTGATGTGGTGCGGTCAGGAGATGTTAAGGCTGGTGAGGTGGAGTCAGGTGAGGTTAGGGCTGGTGTGGGTGGTGTCAGTGTGGTGGGGTCAGGTGGGGTTAAGGCTGGTGTGGGTGGTGGCAGTGTGGTGGGATCAGGTGGTGTTAGGGCTGGTGTGGGTGGTGCTGATGTGGTCGGGTCAGCGGGTGTTAGGGCTGTTGTGTGTGTCGTCAGTGTGGTGAAGTCAGGTGGTGTTTGCGCTGGTGTTGGTGTTGCCTGTGTGGTAGAGTCAGGTGGTGTTTAGGCTGGTGTGGTGGGGTCAGGTGGTTTTAAGAATGGTGTGGGTAGCGCCGTGTGGTGGGGTCAGGTGGTGTTATGGCTGGTGTGGGTGTTGCCTGTGTGGTGGGGTCAGGTGGTGTTAGGTCTGGTGTGGGTGGCGCTGATGTGGTGGAGTCAGATTGTGTTGAGGCTGGTGTGGAAGGGTCATGTGGTGTTAAGGCCTATGTAGTGGGTTCAAGTTGTGGTAGGACTGGTTTGGGTGACGCTAGTGTGATGGGGTCACGTGGTGTTAGGGCTGGTGTGGGTGGCACCAGTGTGGTGGGGTCAGGTGGTGTTTGGACTGGTATGGGTGGTGCTGGTGTGGTCTGGTCATGTAGTGTTAGGGAATATGTGATTGAGTTAGGTGGTGTTAGGGCTGGTGTGCTGGGGTCAGGTGGTGTTTGGGCTGGTGTGGGTGGCGCCAGTGTGGTAAGGTCAGGTGGTGTCAGGGCTGCTGTGGTGGGGTCACTTGGTGTTAGGGCTGGTTTGGTGGGGTCAGGTGGTGTTAGGGTTGATCTGGCGGAGTCAGGTGGTGTTAGGGCTGGTGTGGGTGGCACTGGTGTGGTGGGGTCAGGTTATGTATGGGTTGTTGTGGTCGGGTCAGGTGGTGTTAGGGGTGGAGTGGGTGGCACTGGTGTGGTGGTGTCAGGTGGTGTTAGGGCTGATGTGGGTGCCACCAGTGTGGTGGGGTCAGGTGGTGTTAGGGCTAGTGTGGGTGGCACCGGTGTCGTGGGGTCAGGTGGTGTTAGGGCTGGTGTGGGTGGTGCTGATGTGGTGGGGTTAGGTGGTCTTAGGGAATGAGTGATTGGGTCAGGTGGTGTTAGGGCTGGTGTAGGTAGCCCAGGTGTGGTGAGGTCAGGTGGTCTTAGGGCTGGTTTGGTGGGGTCAGGTGGTGTTTGGGCTGGTGTGATCGGGTCAGATGGTGTTTCGGCTGTTGTGGTGGGGTCAGGTGGTGTTAGAGCTGGTGAGATGGGGTCAGGTGGTGTCAGGGTTGGTGTGACGGAGTCGGGTGGTGTTAGGGCTGGTGTGAGTGGCACCGGTGTGGTGGGGTCAGGTGGTGTTAGGGCTGGTGTGGGTGGTCCTGATGTGGTGGGGTCAGGTGGTCTTAGGGAATTTGTGATTGGGTCAGGTGGTGTTAGGGCTGGTGTGGTGGGATCAGGTGGTGTTAGGGCTGGTGTGGGTGGCATTGTTGTGGTGGGGTCAGGTGGTGTTAGGGCTGGCGTGGGTGGTGCTGATGTGGTGGGGTCAGGTGGTCTTAGGGAATTTGTGATTGGGTCAGGTGGTGTTAGGGCTGGTGTGGTGGGACCAGGTGGTGTTAGGACTGGTGTAGGTAGTGCCTCTGTGGTGAGGTCAGGTGGTCTTAGGGCTGGTGTGGTGGGGTCAGGTGGTGTTAGAGCTGGTGAGATGGGGTCAGGTGGTGTTAGGGTTGGTGTGACGGAGTCTGGTGGTGTTAGGGCTGGTGTGGGTGGCATTGTTGTGGTGGGGTCAGGTGGTGTTAGGGCTGGTGTGGATGGTGCTGATGTGGTGGGGTCAGGTGGTCTTAGGGAATTTGTGATTGGGTCAGGTGGTGTTAGGGCTGGTGTGGGTGGTGCTGATGTGGTGGGGTCAGGTGGTCTTAGGGAATTTGTGATTGAGTCAGGTGGTGTTAGGGCTGACGTGGTGGGATCAGGTGGTGTTAGGGCTGGTGTAGGTGTCGCCGGTGTGGTTAGGTCATGTGGTCTTAGGCCTGGTGTGTTGGGGTCAGGTGGTGTTTGGGCTCAGGTGGTGTTTGGGCTGGTTTGGTGAGGTCAGATGGTGTTTAGGCTGTTGTGGTGGGGTCAGGTCTTGTTAGAGCTGGTGTGATGGGGTCAGGTGGTGCCAGGGTTGGTATGACGCAGTCGGGTGGTGTTAGGGCTGGTGTGGGTGGCGCAGATGTGGTGGGGTCAGGTGGTGTTAGGGCTTGTGGGGGTGTCTCCAGAGTGGTGGGGTCAGGTGGTGTTAAGGCTGGTCTGGGTGGAGCTGGTGTGGTGGGGTCAGGTAAAGTTAGGGATGGTGTGCTTGTGTCAAGCTGTGTTAGGGATGGTGTGGTGGGGTCCTGTGGTGTTAGGGCCGGTGTGGTAGGGTCAGTTGGTGTTAAGGTTGGTGTGCTGTGGTCAGGTGGTGTTAGGGTTGGTGAGGCAGGGTCAGGTGGTGTTTGGGCTTGTGTGGGTGGTGCTTGTTTGGTGGGGTCAGGTGGTGTTAGGGCTGGTGTGGGTGGTGCTGGTCCAGTGGGGACAGGTGGTGCTAGGGCTGGTGTGGGTGGCACCGGTTTCGTGAGGTCAGGTTGTGTTAGGGCTGGTGGGGTGGGGTCTGGTGTTTTTAGGGCTAGTGTAGGTGAGTCAGGTGGTTTTAGCGCTGGTATGGGTGGCGCCTATGTGGTGGGATCAGGTGGTGTTAGGGCTGGTGTGGTGGGGTCGGGTGGTGTTAGGGCTGATGTGGTGGGGTCAGGAGATGTTACGGCTGGTGTGGGTGGTGCCAGTTTGGAGGGGTCAGGTGGTGTTAGGGCTGGTGTGGTGGAGTCAGGTGGGGTTAGGGCTGGTGTGGGTAGTGGCAGTGTGCTGGAGTCAGGTGGTGTTAGGACTGGTGTGGGTGGTGCCGGTGTGGTCAGGTCAGCGGGTGTTAGGGCTGTTGTGTGTGGCGTCAGTGTGGTGCAGTCAGGTGGTGTTTGGGCTGGTGTGGGTGTTGCCTGTGTGGTAGAGTCAGGTGATGTTTAGGCTGGTGTGGTGGGGTCAGGTGGTTTTAAGAATGGTGTGGGTGGCACCGTGTGGTGGGGTCAGGTGGTGTTATGGCTGGTGTGGGTGTTGCCTGTGTGGTGGGGTCAGGTGGTGTTAGGTCTGGTGTGGGTGGCGCTGATGTGGTGGAGTCAGATGGTGTTGGGGCTGGTGTGGAAGGGTCATGTGGTGTTAAGGCTTATGTAGTGGGTTCAAGTTGTGGTGGGACTGGTTTGGGTGGCGCTAGTGTGATGGGGTCACGTGGCGTTAGGGCTGGTGTGGGTGGCACCAGTGTGGTGGGGTCAGGTGGTGTTTGGACTGGTATGGGTTGTGCTGGTGTGGTCTGGTCATGTAGTGTTAGGGAATGTGTGATTGAGTTAGGTGGTGTTTGGACTGGTGTGCTGGGGTCAGGTGGTGTTTGGGCTGGTGTGGGTGGCGCCAGTGTGGTAAGGTCAGGTGGTGTCAGGGCTGCTGAGGTGGGGTCACTTGGTGTTAGGGCTGGTGTGGGTGACACTGGTGTGGTGGGGTCAGGTTATGTTAGGGTTGGTGTGGTTGGGTCAGGTGGTGTTAGGGGTGGAGTGGGTGGCACTAGTGTGGTGGTATCAGGTGGTGTTAGGGCTGATGTGGGTGCCACCAGTGTGGTGGGGTCAAGTGGTGTTAGGATTGTTGTGGGTGGTGCCGGTGTGGTGGGGTCAGGTGGTGTTAGGGTTGTTGTGGGTGGCACCGGTGTGGTGGGGTCAGGTGGTGTTAGGGCTGGCGTGGGTGGTGCTGATGTGGTGGGGTCAGGTAAAGTTAGGGATGGTGTGCTTCTTTCAACCTGTGTTAGGGATGGTGTGGTGGGGTCCCGTGGTGATAAGGCTGGTGTGGTAGGGTCAGGTGGTGTTAAGGTTGGTGTGCTGTGGTCAGGTGGTGTTTGGGCTGGTGTGGGTGGTGCTGGTGCATTGGGGACAGGTGGTGCTAGGGCTGGTGTGGTTGGCACTGGTTTGGTGGGGTCAGGTTGTGTTAGGGCTGGTGGGGTAGGGTCTGGTGATTTTAGGGCTAGTGTAGGTGAGTCAGGTGGTGTTAGCGCTGGTGTGGGTGGCGCCTGTGTGGTGGGGTCAGGTGGTGTTAGGGCTGGTGTGGTGGGGTCGGGTGGTGTTAGGGCTGATGTGTTGCGGTCAGGAGATGTTAATGCTGGTGAGGTGGAGTCAGGTGAGGTTAGGGCTGGTGTGTTTGGTGTCAGTGTGGTGGGGTCAGGTGGGGTTAAGGCTGGTGTGGGTGGTGGCAGTGTGGTGGGATCAGGTGGTGTTAGGGCTGGTGTGGGTGGTGCTGATGTGGTCGGGTCAGCGGGTGTTAGGGCTGTTGTGTGTGGCGTCAGTGTGGTGAAGTCAGGTGGTGTTTGCGCTGGTGTTCGTGTTGCCTGTGTGGTAGAGTCAGGTGGTGTTTAGGCTGGTGTGGTGGGGTCAGGTGGTTTTAAGAATGGTGTGGGTAGCGCCGTGTGGTGGGGTCAGGTGGTGTTATGGCTGGTGTGGGTGTTGCCTGTGTGGTGGGGTCAGGTGGTGTTAGGTCTGGTGTGGGTGGCGCTGATGTGGTGGAGTCAGATTGTGTTGATGCTGGTGTGGAAGGGTCATGTGGTGTTAAGGCCTATGTAGTGGGTTCAAGTTGTGGTAGGACTGGTTTGGGTGACGCTAGTGTGATGGGGTCACGTGGTGTTAGGGCTGGTGTGGGTGGCACCAGTGTGGTGGGGTCAGGTGGTGTTTGGACTGGTATGGGTGGTGCTGGTGTGGTCTGGTCATGTAGTGTTAGGGAATATGTGATTGAGTTAGGTGGTGTTAGGGCTGGTGTGCTGGGGTCAGGTGGTGTTTGGGCTGGTGTGGGTGGCGCCAGTGTGGTAAGGTCAGGTGGTGTCAGGGCTGCTGTGGTGGGGTCACTTGGTGTTAGGGCTGGTTTGGTGGGGTCAGGTGGTGTTAGGGTTGATGTGGCGGAGTCAGGTGGTGTTAGGGCTGGTGTGGGTGGCACTGGTGTGGTGGGGTCAGGTTATGTATGGGTTGTTGTGGTCGGGTCAGGTGGTGTTAGGGGTGGAGTGGGTGGCACTGGTGTGGTGGTGTCAGGTGGTGTTAGGGCTGATGTGGGTGCCACCAGTGTGGTGGGGTCAAGTGGTGTTAGGGTTGTTGTGGGAGGCATCGGTGTGGTGGGGTCAGGTGGTGTTAGGGCTAGTGTGGGTGGCACCGGTGTCGTGGAGTCAGGTGGTGTTAGGGCTGGTGTGGGTGGTGCTGATGTGCTGGGGTCAGGTGGTCTTAGGGAATGAGTGGTTGGGTCAGGTGGTGTTAGGGCTGGTGTAGGTAGCCCAGGTGTGGTGAGGTCAGGTGGTCTTAGGGCTGGTTTGGTGGGGTCAGGTGGTGTTTGGGCTGGTGTGATGGGGTCAGATGGTGTTTCGGCTGTTGTGGTGGGGTCAGGTGGTGTTAGAGCTGGTGAGATGGGGTCAGGTGGTGTCAGGGTTGGTGTGACGGAGTCGGGTGGTGTTAGGGCTGGTGTGAGTGGCACCGGTGTGGTGGGGTCAGGTGGTGTTAGGGCTGGTGTGGGTGGTCCTGATGTGGTGGGGTCAGGTGGTCTTAGGGAATTTGTGATTGGGTCAGGTGGTGTTAGGGCTGGTGTGGTGGGATCAGGTGGTGTTAGGGCTGGTGTGGGTGGCATTGTTGTGGTGAGGTCAGGTGGTGTTAGGGCTGGTGTGGGTGGTGCTGATGTGGTGGGGTCAGGTGGTCTTAGGGAATTTGTGATTGGGTCAGGTGGTGTTAGGGCTGGTGTGGTGGGACCAGATGGTGTTAGGACTGGTGTAGGTAGTGCCTGTGTGGTGAGGTCAGGTGGTCTTAGGGCTGGTGTGGTGGGGTCAGGTGGTGTTAGAGCTGGTGAGATGGGGTCAGGTGGTGTTAGGGTTGGTGTGACGGAGTCTGGTGGTGTTAGGGCTGGTGTGGGTGGCATTGTTGTGGTGGGGTCAGGTGGTGTTAGGGCTGGTGTGGATGGTGCTGATGTGGTGGGGTCAGGTGGTCTTAGGGAATTTGTGATTGGGTCAGGTGGTGTTAGGGCTGGTGTGGGTGGTGCTGATGTGGTGGGGTCAGGTGGTCTTAGGGAATTTGTGATTGGGTCAGGTGGTGTTAGGGCTGACGTGGTGGGATCAGGTGGTGTTAGGGCTGGTGTAGGTGTCGCCGGTGTGGTTAGGTCATGTGGTCTTAGGCCTGGTGTGGTGGGGTCAGGTGGTGTTTGGGCTGGTTTGGTGAGGTCAGATGGTGTTTAGGCTGTTGTGGTGGGGTCAGGTCTTGTTAGAGCTGGTGTGATGGGGTCAGGTGGTGCCAGGGTTGGTGTGACGCAGTCGGGTGGTGTTAGGGCTGGTGTGGGTGGCGCAGATGTGGTGGGGTCAGGTGGTGTTAGGGCTTGTGGGGGTGTCTCCAGAGTGGTGGGGTCAGGTGGTGTTAAGGCTGGTCTGGGTGGAGCTGGTGTGGTGGGGTCAGGTAAAGTTAGGGATGGTGTGCTTGTGTCAAGCTGTGTTAGGGATGGTGTGGTGGGGTCCTGTGGTGTTAGGGCCGGTGTGGTAGGGTCAGTTGGTGTTAAGGTTGGTGTGCTGTGGTCAGGTGGTGTTAGGGTTGGTGAGGCAGGGTCAGGTGGTGTTTGGGCTTGTGTGGGTGGTGCTTGTTTGGTGGGGTCAGGTGGTGTTAGGGCTGGTGTGGGTGGTGCTGGTCCAGTGGGGACAGGTGGTGCTAGGGCTGGTGTGGGTGGCACCGGTTTCGTGAGGTCAGGTTGTGTTAGGGCTGGTGGGGTGGGGTCTGGTGTTTTTAGGGCTAGTGTAGGTGAGTCAGGTGGTTTTAGCGCTGGTATGGGTGGCGCCTATGTGGTGGGATCAGGTGGTGTTAGGGCTGGTGTGGTGGGGTCGGGTGGTGTTAGGGCTGATGTGGTGGGGTCAGGAGATGTTAAGGCTGGTGTGGGTGGTGCCAGTTTGGAGGGGTCAGGTGGTGTTAGGGCTGGTGAGGTGGAGTCAGGTGGGGTTAGGGCTGGTGTGGGTAGTGGCAGTGTGCTGGAGTCAGGTGGTGTTAGGACTGGTGTGGGTGGTGCCGGTGTGGTCGGGTCAGCGGGTGTTAGGGCTGTTGTGTGTGGCGTCAGAGTGGTGCAGTCAGGTGGTGTTTGGGCTGGTGTGGGTGTTGCCTGTGTGGTAGAGTCAGGTGGTGTTTAGGCTGGTGTGGTGGGGTCAGGTGGTTTTAAGAATGGTTTGGGTGGCGCCGTGTGGTGGGGTCAGGTGGTGTTATGGCTGGTGTGGGTGTTGCCTGTGTGGTGGGGTCAGGTGGTGTTAGGTCTGGTGTGGGTGGCGCTGATGTGGTGGAGTCAGATGGTGTTGGGGCTGGTGTGGAAGGGTCATGTGGTGTTAAGGCTTATGTAGTGGATTCAAGTTGTGGTGGGACTGGTTTGGGTGGCGCTAGTGTGATGGGGTCACGTGGTGTTAGGGCTGGTGTGGGTGGCACCAGTGTGGTAGAGTCAGGTGGTGTTTGGACTGGTATGGGTTGTGCTGGTGTGGTCTGTTCATGTAGTGTTAGGGAACGTGTGATTGAGTTAGGTGGTGTTTGGACTGGTGTGCTGGGGTCAGGTGGTGTTTGGGCTGGTGTGGGTGGCGCCAGTGTGGTAAGGTCAGGTGGTGTCAGGGCTGCTGTGGTGGGGTCACTTGGTGTTAGGGCTGGTGTGGGTGACACTGGTGTGGTGGGGTCAGGTTATGTTAGGGTTGGTGTGGTCGGGTCAGGTGGTGTTAGGGGTGGAGTGGGTGGCACTAGTGTGGTGGTATCAGGTGGTGTTTGGGCTGATGTGGGTGCCACCAGTGTGGTGGGGTCAAGTGGTGTTAGGTTTGTTGTGGGTGGTGCCGGTGTGGTGGGGTCAGGTGGTGTTAGGGTTGTTGTGGGTGGCACCGGTGTGGTGGGGTCAGGTGGTGTTAGGGCTGGTGTGGGTGGTGCTGATGTGGTGGGGTCAGGTGGTCTTAGAGAATATGTGATTGGGTCAGGTGGTGTTAGGGCTGGTGTAGGTAGGTGGTCTTAGGGCTGGTTTGGTGGGATCAGTTGGTGTTTGGGCTGGTGTGATGGGGTCAGATGGTGTTTGGGCTGTTGTGGTGGGGTCAGGTGGTGTTGGAGCTGGTGAGATGGGGTCAGGTGGTGTCAGGGTTGGTGTGACGGAGTCGGGTGGTGTTAGGGCTAGTGTGGGTGGCGCAGATGTGGTGGGGTCAGGTGGTGTTAGGGCTGTTGTGGGTGCCACCAGAGTGGTGGGGTCAGGTGGTGTTAAGGCTGGTCTGGGTGGAGCTGGTGTGGTGGGGTCAGGTAAAGTTAGGGATGGTGTGCTTGTTTCAACCTGTGTTAGGGATGGTGTGGTGGGGTCAGGTGGTGTTAGGGCTGTTGTGGGTGCCACCAGAGTGGTGGGGTCAGGTGGTGTTAAGGCTGGTCTGGGTGGAGCTGGTGTGGTGGGGTCAGGTAAAGTTAGGGATGGTGTGCTTGTTTCAACCTGTGTTAGGGATGGTGTGGTGGGGTCCCGTGGTGATAAGGCTGGTGTGGTAGGGTCAGGTGGTGTTAAGGTTGGTGTGCTGTGGTCAGGTGGTGTTTGGGCTGGTGTGGGTGGTGCTGGTGCATTGGGGACAAGTGGTGCTAAGGCTGGTGTGGTAGGCACTGGTTTGGTGGGGTCAGGTTGTGTTAGGGCTGGTGGGGTAGGGTCTGGTGTTTTTAGGGCTAGTGTAGGTGAGTCAGGTGGTGTTAGCGCTGGTGTGGATGGCGTCTGTGTGGTGGGGTCAGGTGGTGTTAGGGCTGGCGTGGTGGGGTCGGGTGGTGTTAGGGCTGATGTGGTGCGGTCAGGAGATGTTAAGGCTGGTGAGGTGGAGTCAGGTGAGGTTAGGGCTGGTGTGGGTGGTGTCAGTGTGGTGGGGTCAGGTGGGGTTAAGGCTGGTGTGGGTGGTGGCAGTGTGGTGGGATCAGGTGGTGTTAGGGCTGGTGTGGATGGTGCTGATGTGGTCGGGTCAGCGGGTGTTAGGGCTGTTGTGTGTGTCGTCAGTGTGGTGAAGTCAGGTGGTGTTTGCGCTGGTGTGGGTGTTGCCTGTGTGGTAGAGTCAGGTGGTGTTTAGGCTGGTGTGGTGGGGTCAGGTGGTTTTAAGAATGGTGTGGGTGGCGCCGTGTGGTGGGGTCAGGTGGTGTTATGGCTGGTGTGGGTGTTGCCTGTGTGGTGGGGTCAGGTGGTGTTAGGTCTGGTGTGTGTGGCGCTGATGTGGTGGAGTCAGATGGTGTTGGGGCTGGTGTGGAAGGGTCATGTGGTGTTAAGGCTTATGTAGTGGGTTCAAGTTGTGGTAGGACTGGTTTGGGTGACGCTAGTGTGATGGGGTCACGTGGTGTTAGGGCTGGTGTGGGTGGTACCAGTGTGGTGGGGTCAGGTGGTGTTTGGACTGGTATGGGTGGTGCTGGTGTGGTCTGGTCATGTAGTGTTAGGGAATGTGTGATTGAGTTAGGTGGTGTTAGGGCTGGTGTGCTGGGGTCAGGTGGTGTTTGGGCTGGTGTGGGTGGCGCCAGTGTGGTAAGGTCAGGTGGTGTCAGGGCTGCTGTGGTGGGGTCACTTGGTGTTAGGGCTGGTTTGGTGGGGTCAGGTGGTGTTAGGGTTGATGTGGCGGAGTCAGGTGGTGTTAGGGCTGGTGTGGGTGGCACTGGTGTGGTGGGGTCAGGTTATGTATGGGTTGGTGTGGTCGGGTCAGGTGGTGTTAGGGGTGGAGTGGGTGGCACTGGTGTGGTGGTGTCAGGTGGTGTTAGGGCTGATGTGGGTGCCACCAGTGTGGTGGGGTCAAGTGGTGTTAGGGTTGTTGTGGGTGGCATCGGTGTGGTGGGGTCAGGTGGTGTTAGGGCTGGTGTGGGTGGCACCGGTGTCGTGGGGTCAGGTGGTGTTAGGGCTGGTGTGGGTGGTGCTGATGTGGTGGGGTCAGGTGGTCTTAGGGAATGAGTGATTGGGTCAGGTGGTGTTAGGGCTGGTGTAGGTAGCCCAGGTGTGGTGAGGTCAGGTGGTCTTAGGGCTGGTTTGGTGGGGTCAGGTGGTGTTTGGGCTGGTGTGATGGGGTCAGATGGTGTTTCGGCTGTTGTGGTGGGGTCAGGTGGTGTTAGAGCTGGTGAGATGGGGTCAGGTGGTGTCAGGGTTGGTGTGACGGAGTCGGGTGGTATTAGGGCTGGTGTGAGAGGCACCGGTGTGGTGGGGTCAGGTGTTAGGGCTGGTGTGGGTGGTCCTGATGTGGTGGGGTCAGGTGGTCTTAGGGAATTTGTGATTGGGTCAGGTGGTGTTAGGGCTGGTGTTGTGGGATCAGGTGGTGTTAGGGCTGGTGTGGGTGGCATTGTTGTGGTGGGGTCAGGTGGTGTTAGGGCTGGCGTGGGTGGTGCTGATGTGGTGGGGTCAGGTGGTCTTAGGGAATTTGTGATTGGGTCAGGTGGTGTTAGGGCTGGTGTGGTGGGACCAGGTGGTGTTAGGACTGGTGTAGGTAGTGCCTGTGTGGTGAGGTCAGGTGGTCTTAGGGCTGGTGTGGTGGGGTCAGGTGGTGTTAGGGTTGGTGTGACGGAGTCTGGTGGTGTTAGGGCTGGTGTGGGTGGCATTGTTGTGGTGGGGTCAGGTGGTGTTAGGGCTGGTGTGGATGGTGCTGATGTGGTGGGGTCAGGTGGTCTTAGGGAATTTGTGATTGGGTCAGGTGGTGTTAGGGCTGGTGTGGGTGGTGCTGATGTGGTGGGGTCAGGTGGTCTTAGGGAATTTGTGATTGAGTCAGGTGGTGTTAGGGCTGACGTGGTGGGGTCAGGTGGTGTTAGGGCTGGTGTAGGTGTCGCCGGTGTGGTTAGGTCATGTGGTCTTAGGCCTGGTGTGGTGGGGTCAGGTGGTGTTTGGGCTGGTTTGGTGAGGTCAGTTGGTGTTTAGGCTCTTGTGGTGTGGTCAGGTCTTGTTAGAGCTGGTGTGATGGGGTCAGGTGGTGCCAGGGTTGGTGTGACGCAGTCGGGTGGTGTTAGGGCTGGTGTGAGTGGCGCAGATGTGGTGGGGTCAGGTGGTGTTAGGGCTTGTGGGGGTGTCTCCAGAGTGGTGGGGTCAGGTGGTGTTAAGGCTGGTCTGGGTGGAGCTGGTGTGGTGGGGTCAGGTAAAGTTAGGGATGGTGTGCTTGTGTCAAGCTGTGTTAGGGCTGGTGTGGTGGGGTCAGGTGGTTTTAAGGTTGGTGTGTTGTGGTCAGGTGGTGTTAGGGTTGGTGAGGCAGGGTCAGGTGGTGTTTTGCCTTGTGTTGGTGGTGCTTGTTTGGTGGGGTCAGGTGGTGTTAGGGCTGGTGTGGGTGGTGCTGGTGCAGTGGGGTCAGGTGGTGCTAGGGCTGGTGTGGGTGGCACCGGTTTGGTGGGGTCAGGTTGTGTTAGGGCTGGTGGGGTGGGGTCTGGTGTTTTTAGGGCTAGTGTAGGTGAGTCAGGTGGTGTTAGCGCTGGTATGGGTGGCGCCTGTGTGGTGGGATCAGGTGGTGTTAGGGCTGGTGTGGTGGGGTCGGGTGGTGTTAGGGCTGATGTGGTGGGGTCAGGAGATGTATAGGCTGGTTTGGGTGGTGCCAGTTTGGAGGGGTCAGGTGGTGTTAGGGCTGGTGAGGTGAAGTCAGGTGGGGTTAGGGCTGGTGTGGGTGGTGGCAGTGTGGTGGAGTCAGGTGGTGTTAGGACTGGTGTGGGTGGTGCTGGTGTGGTCTGGTCAGGTAGTGTTAGGGAATGTTTGATTGAGTTAGGTGGTGTTAGGGCTGGTTTGCTGGGGTCAGGTGGTGTTTGGGCTGGTGTGGGTGCCGCCAGTGTGGTAAGGTTAGGTGGTGTCAGGGCTGCTGTGGTGGGGTCACTTGGTGTTAGGGCTGCTTTTGCTGGGGTCAGGTGGTGTTAGGGTTGATGTGGCGAAGTAAGGTGGTGTTAAGGCTGGTGTGGGTGGCACTGGTGTGGTGGGGTTAGGTGGTGTTAGAGGTGGAGTGGGTGGCACTAGTGTGGTGGTGTCAGGTGGTGTTAGGGCTGATGTGGGTGCCACCAGTGTGGTGGGGTCAAGTGGTGTTAGGGTTGTTGTGGGTGATGCTGGTGTGGTGGGGTCAGGTGATGTTTGGGCTGGTGTGGGTGGCACTGGTGTGGTGGGGTCAGGTGATGTTAGGGGTGGTGTGATTGGGTCAAGTGGTTTTAGGGCTTGTTTGGTGGGGTCAGATGGTGTTAGGGCTGGTGTGGTGGGGTCAGATGGTGTTTGGGTTGGTGTGGTGGGGTCAGGTCGTGTTAGGGTTGGTGTGGTGGGGTCAGGTGGTTTTCGGGGTAGTGTGAGTGGCGCTGTTTTGGTGGGGTCAGGTAGTGTGAGAACTGTTGTGGGTGGTGCTGGTGCAGTGGGGTCAGGTGGTGTTAGGGCTGGTGTGGGTGGCACCGGTTTGGTGAGTTTAGGTGGTAATAGGGCTGGTGTGGTGGAGTCAGGTGGTGTTAAGGCTGGTGTGGGTGTCGCCAGTGTGGTGGGGTCAGATGGTATTTGGGCTATTGTGGGTGGCGCTGATGTGGAGGGGTCAGGTGGTGTTAGGGCTGGTGTGGTGGGGTCAGGTGGTGTTAGGGCTGGTGGGGGTGCCACCAGAGTGGTGGGGTCAGGTGGTGTTAAGGCTGGTCTGGGTGGAGCTGGTGTGGTGGGGTCAGGTAAAGTTAGGGATGGTGTGTTTGTGTCAAGCTGTGTTAGGGATGGTGTGGTGGGGTCCCGTGGTATTAGGGCTGGTGTGGTGGGGTCAGGTGGTGTTAAGGTTGGTGTGTTGTGGTCAGGTGGTTTTAGGGTAGGTGAGGCAGGGTCAGGTGGTGTTTGGGCTTGTGTGGGTGGTGCTTGTTTGGTGGGGTCAGGTGGTGTTAGGGCTGGTGTGGGTGGTGCTGGTGTAGTGGGGTCAGGTGGTGCTAGGGCTGGTGTGGGTGGCACCGGTTTGGTGGGGTCAGGTTGTGTTAGGGCTGGTGGGGTGGGGTCTGGTGTTTTTAGGGCTAGTGTAGGTGAGTCAGGTGGTGTTAGCGCTGGTGTGGGTGGCGCCTGTGTGGTGGGGTCAGGTGGTGTTAGGGCTGGCGTGGTGGGGTCGGGTGGTGTTAGGGCTGATGTGCTGGGGTCAGGAGATGTTAAGGCTGGTGAGGTGGAGCCAGGTGGGATTAGGGGTGGTGTGGGTGAAGTCAGGTGGGGTTAGGGCTGGTGTGGGCGGTGGCAGTGTGGTGGGGTCAGGTGGTGTTAGGGCTGGTGTGCGTGGCGCTGGTGTGGTCGGGTCAGCGGGTGTTAGGGCTGTTGTGTGTTGCGTTAGTGTGGTGCAGTCAGGTGGTGTTTGGGCTGGTGTGGGTGTTGCCTGTGTGGTAGAGTCAGGTGGTGTTTAGGCTGGTGTGGTGGGGTCAGGTGGTTTTAAGAATGGTGTGGGTGGCGCCGTGTGGTGGGGTCAGGTGGTGTTATGGCTGGTGTGGGTGTTGCCTGTGTGGTGGGGTCAGGTGGTGTTAGGTCTGGTGTGGGTGGCGCTGATGTGGTGGAGTCAGATGGTGTTGGGGCTGGTGTGGAAGAGTCATGTGGTGTTAAGGCTTATGTAGAGGGTTCAAGTTGTGGTAGGACTGGTTTGGGTGGCGCTAGTTTGATGGGGTCACGTGGTGTTAGGGCTGGTGTGGGTGGCACCAGTGTGGTGGGGTCAGGTGGGGTTTGGACTGGTATGGGTGGTGCTGGTGTGGTCTGGTCAGGTAGTGTTAGGGAATGTGTGATTGAGTTAGGTGGTGTTAGGGCTGGTGTGCTGGGGTCAGGTGGTGTTTGGGCTGGTGTGGGTGGCGCCAGTGTGGTAAGGTCAGGTGGTGTCAGGGCTGCTGTGGTGGGGTCACTTGGTGTTAGGGCTGGTTTGGTGGGGTCAGGTGGTGTTAGGGTTAATGTGGCGGAGTCAGGTGGTGTTAGGGCTGGTGTGGGTGGCACTGGTGTGGTGGGGTCAGGTTATGTTAGGGTTGGTGTGGTCGGGTCAGGTGGTGTTAGGGGTGGAGTGGGTGGCACTGGTGTGATGGTGTCAGGTGGTGTTAGGGCTGATGTGGGTGCCACCAGTGTGGTGGGGTCAAGTGGTGTTAGGGTTGTTGTGGGTGGCATCGGTGTGGTGGGGTCAGGTGGTGTTAGGGCTGGTGTGGGTGGTGCTGATGTGGTTGGGTCAGGTGGTCTTAGGGAATGTGTGATTGGGTCAGGTGGTGTTAGGGCTGGTGTAGGTAGCGCCGGTGTGGTGAGGTCAGGTGGTCTTAGGGCTGGTTTGGTGGGGTCAGTTGGTGTTTGGGCTGGTGTGATGAGGTCAGATGGTGTTTGGGCTGTTCTGGTGGGGTCAGGTGGTGTTAGAGCTAGTGAGATGGGGTCAGGTGGTGTTAGGGTTGGTGTGACGGAGTCGGGTGGTGTTAGGGCTGGTTTGGGTGGCATTGTTGTGGTGGGGTCAGGTGGTGTTAGGGCTGGTGTGGGTGGTGCTGATGTGGTGGGGTCAGGTGGTCTTAGGGAATTTGTGACTGGGTCAGGTGGTGTTAGGGCTGGTGTGGTGGGATCAGGTGGTGTTAGGGCTGGTGTAGGTAGCGCCGGTGTGGTGAGGTCAGGTGGTCTTAGGGCTGGTGTGGTGGGGTCAGGTGGTGTTAGGGCTGGTGTAGGTAGCGCCGGTGTGGTGAGGTCAGGTGGTCTTAGGGCTCGTGTGGTGGGGTCAGGTGGTGTTTGGGCTGGTGTAGTGGGGTCAGATGGTGTTAGGGTTGATGTGGTGGGGTCAGGTCGTGTTAGGGTTGGTGTGGTGGGGTCAGGTGGTGTTCGGGGTAGTGTGGGTGGCGCTGGTTTGGTGGGGTCAGGTAGTGTGAGGACTGTTGTGGGTGGTGCTGGTGCAGTGGGGTCAGGTGGTGTTAGGGCTGGTGTGGGTGGCACCGGTTTGGTGAGTTTAGGTGGTGTTAGGGCTGGTGTAGTGGAGTCAGGTGGTGTTAGGGCTGGTGTGGGTGTCGCCAGTGTGGTGGGGTCAGATGGTATTAGGGCTTTTGTGGGTGGCGCTGATGTGGAGGGGTCAGGTGGTGTTAGGGCTGGTGTGGTGGGGTCAGGTGGTGTTAGGGCTGGTGTGGTGGGGTCAGATGGTGTTAGGGCTGATACGGTGAGGTCAGGTGATTTTAAGGCTGGTGTGGGTGGCGCCGGTGTGGTGGGGTCAATTAGTGTTAGGGCTGGTGTGGGTGGCGCCAGTTTGGAGGGGTCAGGTGGTGTTAGGGCTGGTGTGGCGGGGTCAGGTGATGTCAGGGCTGGTGTGGGTGGTGGCAGTTTGGTGGGGTCAGGTGGTGTTAGGGTTGATGTGGGTGGTGCTGGTGTGGTGGGGTCAAGTGGTGTTATGGATGGTATGGGTGGTGCTGGTGTTGTGGAGTCAGGTGGTATTAGGGCTGATCTGGTGGGGTCAGGTGGTGTTAGGGTTGGTGTGTGTATCCTGTGTGGTGGGGTCAGGTGGTGTTTGGGATGATCTGGTGGGGTCAGGTGTTGTTAGGATTGCTGTGGTTGGTGCCAGTGTGGTGAGGTGAGATGGTGGTAGACCTGGTGTGGGTTGCGCCGCTGTGGTGGGGTCATGTGGTGTTAGAGGTGCTGTGGGTGATGCTTGTGTGGTGGGGTCAGGTGGTTTTAGGGCTGATGTAGTGGGGTCAGGTGATGTTAAGGCTGATGTGGGTGGCGCCGGTGTGGTGGGGTCAAGTGGTGTTGAAGCTGGTGCGGGTGGCGCCAGTCTGGAGAGGTCAGGTAGTTTTAGGGCTGGTGTGGTGGGGTCAGGTGGTGTTTGGGTTGGTGTGGGTGGTAGCAGTGTTGTGGTTTCAGGTGGTGTTAGGGCTGGTGTGGGTGGCGCTGGTGTGGTGGGGTCAGGTGGGGTCAAGGCTTGCGTGGGTGGTGCCTGTGTGGTGGGGTCAGGTGGTATTAGGGCTGATGTGGGTGGTGCCGGTGTGATGGGGTCATGTGGTGTTATGGGTGGTGTGAGTGGTGCCATTGTGGTGGGGTCTGGTTGTGATAGGGGTGGTCTGGGTTTTGCCCTTGTAGTGGGGACAGATGGTGTTAGGGCTGGTGTGATGGTGTCAGGTGGTGTTGGGGCTGGTGTGAGAGGCGCCAGTGTGTTGGGGTGATGTGGTGTTAGGGTTGGTGTGGGTGTTGCCTGTGTGGTGGGGTCAGGTGGTGTAAGGGCTGATCTGGTGGGATCAGGTGGTGTTTGGGCTGGTGTGGTTGGTGCCGGTGTGGTATGGCCAGGTGGTGTTAGGGCTGGTGTGGGTGGCGCCGCTGTGGTGGGGTCATGTGGTGTTAGGGGTGGTGTGGGTGTTGCTTGTGTGGTGGGGTTAGGTGATGTTAGGGCTGCTGTCGGTTGCGCGAGTGTAGTGGGGTCATGTGCTGTTAGGGCTGGTGTGGTGGGGTCAGGTGGTGTTAGAGTCGGTGAGGGAGGCGCCATTGTGGTGAGGTCAGGTGGTGCTAAGGCTGGTGTGGTTGTTGCCTGTGTAGTGGTGTCATGCCGTGTTTGGGCTGGTGTGGTGGGGTCAGGTGGTGTTAGGACTGGTGTGGGTGGTGCCATGTGGTGTTAGGGCTGGTGAGGGTGTCGCTGATGAGGTGGGGTCAGGTGGTGTTGGGACTGGTGTGGTGGCGTCATGTGATGATAGGGCTGATGTGATTGGGTCAGGTGGTGTTAGGGCTGATGTGGTGGGGTCATGTGGTGTTAGGGTTGATGTAGTGGGTTCAGGTTGTTTTAGGACTGGTGTGGGTGGCGCTAGTGTGGTGGGATCAGGTGGTGTTTGGGCTGGTGTGGGTGGCACCAATGTGGTTGGGTCAGGTGGTGTTTGGGCTGGTGTGGGTGGCACTGGTGTGGTGGGGTCAGATGGTGTTAGGGCTGGTGTGGTGGGGTCAGTTGGTGTTAGGGCTGGTGTGATGGGCTCAGGTGGTGTTAGGGTTGGTGTGGGTGGCGCCAGTTTGGTGGTGTCAGGTGGTTTTAAAGCTGATGTGGTGGGGTCAGGTGGTGTTAGGGTTGGTGTGGGTGGCGCCGGTGTTGTGGGGTCGGTTGGTGTTGGGGTTTGTGTGGGTGGCACTGGTGTGGTGTGGCCAGGTGGTGTTCAGGTTGGTGTGGTGGAGTCAGGTGGTGTTAGGGTTTTTGTGTTGGGGTCAGGTGGTGTTAGGGTTGGTGTGGCGGGGTCAGGTGGTGTTAGGATTGGTGTGATGTGGTCAGGTGGTGTTTGGGTTAGTGTGGGTGGTGCTGGTGTGGTGGGGTCAGGTGGTGTTAGGGCTGGTGTGGTGAGTCAGGTGGTGGTAGGGCTGCTGTGGTGGGGTCAGGTGGTGTTAGGGGCTGGTATGTTGAGTCATGTGGTGTTAGGGATGGGATGGGTGGTGCTGGTGTGGTGGGGTCAGGTGGTGTTAGGGATGGTGTGGTGAGTCAGGTGGTGTTAGGGCTGGTGTGGGTGGCGTCAGTGTGGTGGGGTCACGTTGTGTTATGGCTGGTGTGGGTGGTGCTGATGTGGTTTGGTCAGGTGGTGTTAGGGCTGGTGTGGTGGGGTAAGGTGGTGTTAGGGCTGGTGTGGCGGGGTAAGGTGGTGTTAGGGCTGGTGTGGTGGGGTCAGGTGGTGTTAGGACTGGTGTGGGTGGTGCCATGTGGTGGGGTCATGTGGTGTTAGGGCTGGTGTCGGTGTGCTGATGAGGTGGGGTCAGGTGGTGTTGGGACTGGTGTGGTGGGGTCATGTGATGATAGGGCTGATGTGATGGGGTCAGGTGGTATTAGGGCTGATGTGGTGGGGTCATGTGGTGTTAGGGTTGATGTGGTGGGTTCAGGTTGTGTTAGGGCTGGTGTGGGTGGCGCTGGTGTTGTGGGATCAGGTGGTGTTTGGGCTGGTGTTGTGGGATCAGGTGGTGTTTGGGCTGGTGTGAGTGGCACCAGTGTGGTGGGGTCAGGTGGTGTTTGGGCTGGTGTGGGTGGCACTGGCGTGGTGGGGTCATGTGATGATAGGGCTGATGTGGTGGGGTCAGGTGGTGTTAGGGCTTATGTGGTGGGGTCATGTTGTGTTAGGGTTGATGTGGTGGGTTCAGGTTGTGTTAGGACTGGTGTGGGTGGCGCTGGTGTGGTGGAGTCAGGTGGTGTTTGGGCTGGTGTGGTGGGGTCAGTTGGTGTTAGGGTTGGTGTGGTGGGCTCAGGTAGTGTTAGGGTTGGTGTGGGTGGCGCCAGTGTGATGGGGTCAGGTGGTGTTAAAGCTGATGTGGTGGGGTCAGGTGGTGTTGGGGTTTGTATGGGTGACACTGGTGTGGTGGGGTCAGGTGGTGTTGGGGTTTGTATGGGTGACACTGGTGTGGTGGGGTCAGGTGGTGTTAGGGCTGGTGTGGTGGAGCCAGGTGGTGTTAGGGTTTGTGTGTTGGGGTCAGGTGGTGTTAGGGCTGGTGTGGCGGGGTCAGGTGTGTTAGGGTTAGTGTGATGGGGTCAGGTGGTGTTTGGGCTAGTGTGGGTGGTGCTGGTGTGGTGGGGTCAGGTGGTGTTAGGGTTGGTGTGGTGAGTCAGGTGGTGTTAGGGCTGGTGTGGATGGTGCTGGTGTGGTGGGGTCAGGTGGTGTTAGGGCTGGTGTGGTGAGTCAGGTGGTGTTAGGGCTGGTGTGGGTGGTGCTGGTGTGGTGGGGTCAGGTGGTGTTAGGGATGGTGTGGTGAGTCAGGTGGTGTTAGGGCTGGTGTGGGTGGCGTCAGTGTGGTGGGGTCACGTCGTGTTATGGCTGGTGTGGGTGGTACTGATGCGGTGGGGTCAGGTGGTGTTAGGGCTGGTGTGGTGGGGTCAGGTGGTGTTAGGGCTGGTGTTGTGGGGTCAGGTGTTGTTAGGGCTGGTGTGGTGGGGTCAGGTGGTGTTAGGGCTGATGTGATGGGGTCAGGTGGTGTTAAGGCTGGTGTGGATGGCGCGGGTGTGGTGGGGTCAAATGGTGTTGGGGCTGGTGTGGGTGGTACCAGTTTGGTGGGGTCAGGTGGTGTTAAGTCTGGTGTGGGTGGTGCTGGTGTGGTGGGATCATGTGGTGTTAGGGCTGGTGGGGGTTGCGCCAGGGTGGTGGGGTCTTGTGGTGTTGGGGGTGGTGTGGGTGTTACCCGTGTGGTGGGGTCAGGTGGTGTTAGGGCTGGTATGGGTGGCGCCAGTGTGGTGGGGTTAGGTGCTGTTAGGGCTGGTGTGAGTGTCACTGATGTGATGGAGTCAGGTGGTGTTAGGACTGATGTGGTGAGGTCAGGTGGTGTTAGGGCTGGTGTAGGTGAACCGGTGTGGTGGGGTCAGGTGGTGTTAGGTCTGCTGTGGGTGATGCCGGTGTTGTGGGGTCAGGTGGTGTTCAGGCTGGTGTGGGTGGCGCCAGTTTGGTGAGGTCAGGTGGTGTTAAGGCAGGTCTGGGTGGCTCCGGTGTGGTGGGGCAGGTGGTGTTAGGGCTGGTGTGGGTGGCGCCGATGTGGTGGGGTCACGTAGTAAAACATGTTAATTTTGAAGGTCTTCAGCCATAACTGATAGATAAGGTTGCCCAAGACGGTTGCCAGGCCAATCTGGCTTATTATCATCTTGGCCACCATCTCTGACAATATCTTCTAAGAGTTGATGGCAACAGTGGTGGCGTTCCATATCTGCACCCAAGGTTCTGTAATATTAATAGATATATAAATACTTTCGGGTGGCGTTCCACATCAGCACCGATGGTTCTGTAATATTAATAGATTTATATATACCTTCTAATACCATTGTTTTGTCATTCTTGCAGCACGGCTCATACAATATTTTACTCTGAAGGTACACCTCACGACAACACAAACGCACTCACCTACATACCGCAGCACACAGGCACTGGCTCGTTTCTACCAGATGGGGTGAACTACTGTATAGGTGGCTTGGAGGGGGTAGTGGTGGCTGGGAGGGGCGAGGGGGTAGTGGCGGCTGGGAAGGGGGAGGGGGTAGTGGTGGCTGGGAGGGGGTAGTGGTGCGTGAGAGGGGGGTAGTGGTGGCTGGGAGAGGGGAGGGTGTAGTTGCGGCTGGGAGGGGGTAGTGGTGCATGAGAGGGGGTAGTGGTGGCTGGGAAGGGGGATGGGGAAGTGGCGGCTGGGAGGGGGTAGAAGTAGTGGTGGCTGGGAGGGGGTAGTGGTGGCTGGGAAGGGGTAGTGGTTCCTGGGAGGGAGTAGTCGTGGCTGGGAGGGGGTAGTGGTGCCTGAATGGGGGTAGTGGTGGCTGGGAAGGGGTAGTGGTGGCTGGGAGGGGGTAGTGGTAGCTGAGAGGGGGTACTGGTGCCTGAGAGTGAGTAGTGGTGGCTGGAAGGGGGTAGTGGTGGTTGGGAGGGGGTAGTTGTGGTTGGGAGGGGGTAGTGGTGGTTGGGAGGGGGTAGTGGTGGCTTGGAGGGGGTAATGGTGGGTACTGCAGTAGTGGCTTGGAGAGGGTAGTGGTGGCTTGGAGGGGGAAGTGGTGCCTGAGAGGGGGTAGTGGAGGCTGAGAGGGAGTAGTGGTGGCTGGGAGCGGGTAATGGTGGCTGGGAGCAGGTAGTGGTGGCTAGGAGTGGGTAGTGGTGGCTGGGAGGGGGTAGCTCGACTATGACTATTATATAATCTATTACAAGACTGATAAGTATTGAAGAGTTTGGTTCTCTTTTCTGCATGACATTGAGTGAGGTGCAGTGGAGAAACGATCATTGACTTCCCAGCTCGCCCTCTGACCAGAAGTAGCTAAAAGTTAGTGCTCGGAAATGCTTTCCTTTCAGCCAAAGCAAACGACTGCAAGAGGGGTGCAGACAGACCATTTATAATTCAGACACCTGGACAAATAAATTGACTGGGATGGATCTATACATTATTCATCAGTGCAAGTGTATTGATTCGGGTGGATCAGTTAATCATTACATACAAGACATTTGTTTACCCATTAGCTCTGCAGTATTGTGGATATAAAACTTACTGATCTCACGGAGAGTGCAGAGTATCGCTCAGTACGCAGGGCACAAGACAGCCAGTTAACAGTGGACATCGTTACTCTTTCAAATCTACCTCATTTTCCTGTTACATGTATCGATTGGCTTCATTTAAACACCAAGGTCACTCCTGTTGAATCTCTAAGTTCAAAGAAGACCACAGAAACGTGGCCATGTTTCACCAGCACAACCATCTGACCGGAAAAAGGTTTCTTGATGTCCCTCCTGGTGCCAAAACAGTTGTGAATTTCCATTTCGTGAGTCTGTTGGTGCACCGAGAAGTGAAGATGGCAGCAGTGGTGTATGGCAAGAGAGATCAGGCCCTCACCATGTCCCAGCCACAGCTTACCAGCCCAGCAGAGGACCTGCTGTGGACATGCCTGGTGGCGGCCTCTCATATTTGCTGCATTGCCATTTTCATCCAAGGGGACCTGCTGTCACAAAACTTAAATAATTCTGATAAAACTCACGATCTAGCAATCTGGCTTAGGAACATTGTGAGCAACATAATGGAAACCTTACACACTACACATGAGAACATACAGACATTCGGCAGCCACTCATGTTTAGCATTTACAATCACTGGCTATGGAAAACTGAAGACCTCCTTCAGGATTTCATCTTTATTTTCAGTGCTGTAGTGCTGACTGCCGGATATCTTGGTATTGCGACTACAGTATCCCTGGACCTTGCAGTTAACCACCCAACAAACTGCATTAAGGAAATTTACGAAATGTCCATATACTTTTGAAATTATATCTTCTATAATGAGTTTCTTCCTCACAGCCGTAAGCTTCATCAGTCTCAGCCAGCCTCAGAGAATCACTGCTTATATTCAGTATGACAGAACCGGGAAAACAAAACAACGCTGCAAGTGAGGATCTTAAAGTTTATAGTATTAAAACGAGGAGATCAAAAGAGAATTATAGGCCAAAAACTTTCGTCCTTGCTCACTCTTATGGCAAGTCACTCGCTTCTCAAAAGCGAAACTCATGAAAGCCATGTAGCAAAAGTTTATGAAGATGCAAGAGGTTCGTTACGTTCTTATGGGTTACCTGGCCCTCCCAGTCATCCTCATCATGTTCACCACAGTCTGTTACAGCATCGTGTCAGCCTACCTCCGGCGCTCCATACCCGACTTATAACTTCCTACAAATTAATGACTAATAGGTAGGCAGTGGTCACCTGTTTCCAAGTCTTTCTCCTCCCAAATATTCCAGTCACTCCACAGATCCAGGTGAGAGGAGAACAAAGTACAGTAGGCCACACATGAACCTGATTCGGTGTATGTGTGATGTGGACGTCTTACTACAATTTCGGACCTTCATGCATCACCCTGGTCATTTCAGTTCTGACACCGTTCATTCATGTCAGTGCCACCAATAAAGTGATTATGTCAAAGTTGTCACATGTATCAAATGACCTCTGCTACACATGTTGTACCAGGATTGTATGTGGCCAAGTGTATATAAAAATTCCTCGTTTTTTTTTTTTTTTTATGGCATAGAGAGATAACCACTCCGTTTGCCAACTAGTTTAAATGTATGGGAAAGTTACGTGCCAAATACCAAAGAGTTATATCCTGGAGCCAGATCGGAATGAATCAATAGTTCATGAGATTAGTGGTAAGGGTGAGCAATGTTTTTTTTTTTTTTTTTTTTTTTTGCAGTTTAGTGAGTATACAGATCTTGTGGTGTTCTAGAGGGAAGCCTTCTCGAGGTGGTACCGATATAACTGGGCGATAGAGCTGCCCTGTTGTATAATCGTCTCTAGGCTTCTTCGCTATCCCACAAAAAAAGGATGGTGGGCTACAGGAGAGGGGCAACTTCAGCCTTCAGTCCACTGGGTCCACATTCAGATGAACCAGGGGTGCTGTAACACAAAGCACGCAATGTTGTGAGCGATAGTCCATTCATGAACTTGTCACACATTGAAAACAAGAAATGCATGCAAACATTTCCCCATACTACTTCAAAACGAGCATACCCCCTCATTTCTCCTTAATATGCTGCCTTTATTTGTCACAAAAGGACTGGGGTAAAGACTGGTCCATATTCTCGTCGGCTGAGGAGGCTCCCTAACACCTCTTCCTAAGAGACTTATTTTTGGATATGTTTGCCTAATGTCAGTTTGTGTGTTTTGCTGAAAATGGTGGTATTTGAATGACTTAAATGACACAGAAGAGGATAGTAAGGAGCATTAAGATGTTAAATCGCTCAGGAAGAGGTGTTAGAGAGCTTCCTGAACCGATGAAAATAAGTGCCCTTGTCCGAAGGTCGTGGTTCGCCCAGGAACTGAACCCGAGATCTGCCAGTACTCAGTTTCTTATTCTACCAATTATATCACTACCCCCTCCAACATTTTCTTTTTTATATTTACTTTGTTAATACTGCTGTTCTACTGACTTCTCGTTACAAGTGTTATGAAGATTTATTTCCCTAGAGACCCCAAGATACAGGCAAGAAATACAGGCAAGATCTACGGTAAATAAACACATCATATACTACTGTCTGATAGCGCCCGCGGCTTGACTGTTACTGCTACATTGCAGAACATATATCAGAATTCCTTTACTTCCCAAACTGCATCTCTTTGCAGCTCTCTTCCCTAGACTATTTGCCTCCCAAAACTTCAACCTACAGCAGTCCAAGTCCAACTGTTACAGATTTTTTATGAATGGAGGACACCTGTAGTCTGGTGTATGGATTTATAAAATTTGTTTTCCTTCTTTTGTTCATCTTCCGTCCAAAAAAAATGCTAAGTTATAACCGAAAAATCCGTTCTCGACCTGGCTGGCTTCGATTCCATGATCTATGTCAAGTTATTGATGCTGTTATTGTATCAACCTAAGTCTACTAATACCAAGTCGGTTCACTTTCCATCAGGGTGCAGGGAGGCGTGGTTTGTGTGTGACGTCAGTTAGCTTAAGTAACGGAAAATGTATGAAAGGGCAGACTCAAATTAAGCATTTATAATAAGGGAAAACGAAGAAGGGGAAGAAGTGCAGACTCGTTTAACCCTATAATATAGCAGTAGGTTCCCTCACACCTCTACACCTTCCCCAACACATTTCAGTCCCTTCCCTCACTTCTCTGGACTGAAAATGTGTCATGGTGTGATGAGTGGAGCAAGCATCCACTCCTCGTCATGGTCAGGAGTCAACTGAACTGGGGTTTCGTGCCAGAGCCAGTCGATGTCATTCTGATGCTCCCCCCCCTCCCCCCGCGCGAGCTTGGAGCCGTTTTAGAAGGAAGTGATCCGACTTGGTATTAGTAGACTTAGGTATCAACCTTGCTTCCTTCGACTTGCTGCTCTTCTGTTTTAATGGCTAGACGACGCCAGAAATACCCTTGTCACTTCACTATCCTTCCTTAGCATCGTCGAGAAGGTAAGCCGTCGCAGGAACACACAAGAGATACAAGGGCTGGTACTCTTGTCGCTTAAAGAGCCCCGTAACACCTTTCCCTTAGCGATCTATTACGCAGAGTATGGCGATGATGAAAGGATTTAGTAACACACGAAAGGATAGTGAGGGTTAATAAGCAAAATAAATCACAAAGAAAGTGATGTTGGGGAACTTCCTCAACTGACGGAAATACGAGCCTAGATCTGTCCGTTGGCCAGAGTAGGAGTAATTTATAAGGTAATGGATCTGAGAGACGTGCTTTGCCTCGTCACCCCTTTCCAGAGTCTGGTTGAGTTTCGGTTTTCACTGCATTTCGCCATTTATTAATTTTCATCAGACAGGACTGGGGGAAAAGCTGCTTCTCTGTACATTTGCACTGCCACGAAAACACCCAGCCCAAGGCCATCAAGGAAGAGGTAAAGAAGTGGAACTCATGAACACTCCTTACACCCCCCCCTTACACTTACAGACCACATCATGTACACAGACCCTTCCGCCAACACTTCTGCCAACACATCGCCTAATCAATCAGCCCTGCCCCCACTCCAACCACACTCCTACACCACTCATCCTTAACTACATATCACACTAACGGGGGAGGCGGTGGCTGAATCGGTAGAGAGGCGGCCTACAGTCCTAATGGACCCAGGATCCAATCCTGGCTAGGGCAGGGAACACTTTGAGGACTTGAATATCCTAGAAACAGACTTTACTGATCTACCAGAAGACCCACCGACATGCCGTAAAAAGTACCCAGATAATACCAATACAATACACCAGTCCTGTATGAGACAGCCCTAGCATGTATTCAGTGTGGACGGTGAGTGTCAGCGCCGAATTGGTGACATGCGGAGGTGTAGGAGGACTTCTGGGCCTTGGATAGGCTCTGGTGCCTTTGCCCAGAGTCGGATACATTAAAAAGAAAAAGAAAAAAGAAAAAAAAGAGGTGCTTCATACTTCTACTTGAGTCTGTACTGTACTAGTCACCGTACTGGTAAGGAACTTAAGACAGAGTGACTATAGTACAGTAGCTGATGCCTTCCTGTGACTAAACTCCTTTCGCAATATCTTGTCCCAGAGTTTCATCCTTTTACAACATCTTTCACAGAGCTTTGTGGCTGAAAAAGACCGTGCTATGGCTGTACCTCCTTTCCACGTCACTTCTCTGTGACTAGCACCGTATTCTAGTATCAATATCTTATCAAAACTCGGTATTCAAGCTGGAGAGAAGGCAATTTTAAGCCAAGTTAGAGTAAAAGAGGTATAGTGAATGCGGGTAATTCATTGTATATAATAGGCTGTTTCATCACTGCCTTTGTATTTTTGTCTATGTTAGTAGTGTGTAAATCATTAGTGTGTAAATCATTAGTGTGTAAAGTAGTAGTGTGTATAGTAGTAGTGCGTATAGTAGTGTGTAAAGTAGTAATGTGTATAGTAGTAGTGTGTAAAGTAGTAGTGTTTATAGTAGTGTGTAAAGTAGTAGTGTGTGTGTAGTAGTGTGTATAGTAGTGTGTTATGTTGTAGTTTGTATAGTAGTAGTAGTGTGTAAAGTAGTAGTGTGTATAGTAGTGTGTAAAGTGGTAGTGGTTATAGTAGTATGTATAGTAATAGTGTGTATAGTACTGTGTAAAGTAGTAGTGTGTATAGTAGTGTGCAAAGTAGTAGTATTTATAGTAGTGTGTAAAGTAGTAGTGTGTATAGTAGTGTGTAAAGTAGAAGTGTGTATAGTAGTCGTGTGTAAAGTAGTAGTCTGTATAGTAGTGAGTAAAGTAGCAGTGTGTATAGTAGTGTGTAAAGTATTAGTGTGTATAGTAGTGTGTAAAGTATTAGTGTGTATAGTAGTGTGTAAAGTAGTAGTGTGTATAGTAGTGTGTAAAGTAGTAGTGTGTATAGTAGTGTGTAAAGTAGTAGTGTGTATAGTAGTGTGTAAAGTAGTAGTGTGTATAGCAGTGTGTTCTGTATAGCAATGTGTAAAGTAGTGGTGTGTATAGTAGTGTGTTAAGTAGCGTGTAAAGTAGTAGTGTGTATAGTAGTGTGTAAAGTAGTGTGTAAAGTAGTAGTGTGTATAGTATTGTGTAAAGTAGTAGTGTGTATAGTATTGTGTAAAGTAGTAGTGTGTATATTAGTGTGTAAAGTAGTAGTGTGTATAGTAATGTGTATAGTAGTGTGTAAAGTAGTAATGTGTATAGTACTGTGTATTGTCGTAGTGTGTAACGTAGTAGTGTGTATAGCTGTGTTTAACGTAGTAATGTGTAAAGCAGTGTGTATAGTAGAAGTGTGTAAAGTAGTAGTGTGTATAGGTGTGTGTATAGTAGTGTGTAAAGTAGTTGTGTGTAGTGTGTAAAGTAATAATGTGTATAGTAGCGTGCAAAGTAGTTGTGTGCATAGTAGTGTGTAAAGTAGTAGTGTGTACAGTAGTGTGTAAAGTAGTAGTGTGTATAGTAGTGTGTGGGTAACGATGGAAGATAAAGAGTATACTAGTGCATAATAAATCTAAGGGTGCATCTCTAGCCTCAGTGGAGAGATACTGCTCAGTTTCAAGAAGGGGTTAGGTATAATGCCTTGACATAGCTTTACATTTCAACGCATATATTATTCTACCATACAAAGCCCACACTCATAGCATTCTCTATGACACACGGACATACTAAAGCTCATACTTCCTACGCTCATGGTAGGCGAGAGCAACCATCATCCACACACTTAATGTAGTGATGCTTACTTCTTCCTTCACGTTTATCTTTCCTTTTCTGTGTCTGGCCTCCCCTCTTCCTATTTCTCACATCTTCTACTCACTTGATGTAGTGATGCCTACTTCTTCCTTCACTTTTTTCATTCTATTTCTGTATCTGCCCTCCTCTCTTCCTATTTCTCCCATCTTCCCTGTCACTTTTTATCATTCTTATTTCCTTTTCAGATGGCTTTACATTGAGTGACAAGCCTAATGGTTTCCTGTAAGCCAGGAAACCAATTACAGCACTGTGTGGTAACCATATAACTAACCAATACGTGATCTCTACGTGTCAGTAAGTGGGTTTGAGGAGGAAAATGCCCCTCCCCGTAAAACAACTAACTCAAGGATAAACTACCACCCTTTACAGGATTATGGTGCCTGGCTGTAGTTAGATTAAATACAGCAGGTTCTAACACACAATTATTTTTTGCAGGTGAATAAACTCAAGCTGCAATTACAAACAGTACTTCACCGTGAGGAGGACAGAGATTAGAAGATGGAGGTGGGCTTTTTATGCACTACAGTGCTTGCCAATGTGTTCCTATATCGGTGTTTTTTGTGTATATGGATCGATAATACGTACTGAGATACTGCCGTGCTCTGGCAACTAACTCCTGTTCAGTAAAATAGGAAATTTTTGTCGCATCATTAGTTCATTGCAAAGAGTATTGTATTTTTTTGTATATTTTACATTCTCTCTCTCTCTCTCTCTCTCTCTCTCTCTCTCTCTCTCTCTCTCTCTCTCTCTCTCTCTCTCTCTCATGTTTTTCTGCTTACTTTCTCTCTAGTTAGGAAAGATAATGGTATATATGTCACCATAAATCAATTAATTACTTCTACTATCCTCGAAATATTAAGCACCCCTCACAGTATAGAAGCAAAAACCATCTATCTTTATCTATTGTCAGAAGCCTTAATCCCGTAAAGAGTGGCCACAAACAGATCGCCTCCATGTCGTCCTGTCCTCTGCCATTTCGCTGCCCCCCCTTCCAGCCCACACCCCCTTCTCAAATATCTCTCCACTCCATCCCCCATCTCATCCTTGGTTTCTGTCTCCCCCTCGCCCCCTCCACCTCAGTCACATACACTCTCCTAGTCAGTCTCTCATTCTCCATCCTCTCCACATGGCTATACTATCCCGGAGTATTTCCCTTAACTAATCAATCATATCCACATCCACATCACACGCTCATTTACTTCCTCTTTCCTCTGTCTGTCCCTCTCCATGCAACTCCACATGCTTAGTTAGTGAAGAAAAAAAAAATGTTAACTTCGATAGAGAAGACGCCATACGTATAAATGATGACATTTTTTACCCAGCTGTTAAATGCTGCCTATTGGTCATACGGTCTAGGGCATCAGTTCCAAGACATGGCTGGGATTTTTTTTTTTTTTCTTTTTTTTTTTGGCCCATGAAATGCCACCAGGGCCATATGCCAGTCGTCTATCCATTACCCCTTCACTTCGATGACGATTTTTCAATTTTGTTCTACATTTCCTAATCATATTTGTTTCCACCCAGACTGAACCACTCCTAGTGAAGAACTGAAGGGAGGTCATTATTATCCTCAAATTCTGAGTGGTTCTTCGTATCGTATCGTTTATGAAGGCTCCAACTGACTTCCATGCGTTATCCTTGGTCACCTATTGGCAGCTGTCCACGCTACTTGATCTCTTGCAGCTTCCCTATTCAGCCTTTATCCCTGAGGTCACACTCGATGACCTCGTCCCAGGTCATTTCTAGTGCGCCTCTCGCAGTCCTACCCCCGACTTTAACACATCTCACCCTGCACACCCAAATCCCATCCTCCATCCTTTCAACATGCCCAAACCATGTCAATCTACCCCTTCTCATCACAACACCAATACGTTCCAGTTCCATCCTTCCTTTCAACCCTCAACATACCCAACCCATGTCAATCTACCCCTCGTCATCGCAACACCAATACACTCCAGTCCCATCCTTCCTCAAAAACCATCTCAATCTACCTCTCCTCATCACAACACCAATATATTCCAGTCCCATCCGTCCTCCCAAACCATGTCAATCTACCCCTCCTCATCACAACACCAATATATTCCAGTCCCACCCTTCTCCCCAAACCATGTCAATCCATTTCGTACGGTTTATTTCTTAATATAGGTATCATCTTTGTCATCAAGTTGAACATCATTCGTGCTATAACTAGCTCTTACATTTTTACTGCTAATGTTTAGCACTTTGCATTTATTAATATTGAAATCCATTTGCCAGACATGGGCCCAGTTTTACAGTTGATCAAGATCTCTCGGAATTGTCTGCCTTTGCAGTGCTGTGTCTGCTCTGTTATTTATTTTAGTATCATCAGCAAATTTTGAAATCTTACAACACAGTCCTTCGTCAATATCATTTACATATACTAAGAATAGGACCTAACACTGAACCCTGCGGCACTCCACTTTTAACGTTTATCCAGTCTGACTCTTTTTCCATGTATTACAACCCTTTGCTTTCATCTGATAAGCCAATCTTCTACCCACCCAAGAACACCGCCACTGATACCACGTGCCCTTAGCTTCTGAAGGAGTCTTCTGTGTGGAACTTTGTCAAAAGCCTTTTGAAAATCGAGGTAGACCACATCAACAGATTTAGTCTCGTCATACATGCTCAGTATATTATTGAAAAGTCCAGCAGTTTCGTGAGGTAAGAGTGGTTATTACGAAAACCATGTTGCGAATCTTTTATGAGATTGTTTCTAAGTGTTTCACAAACTTGTCTCCGATAATGGTTTCAAGCAATTTGCAAACCGCTAATGTTAAACTAATTGGGCGGTAGTTTTCTGGTTGGGCTCTGTTGCCCTTTTTGAATATTGGGGTTATGTTACCAAGCCTCCATTCATGTGGCACCTTACTGCTTTTAAGTGATAAGTTAAAAAGTTCAGCTAAAGGCTTTGATATTTCATTCTGTAACTCCTTCAATACACGTGGCAATATTTTGTCCGGTTCTGGTGCTTTATTCTCTTTTAATTTGTTTATTGCAAGGTTCGTCGCGATTGCTAACTGTAATGTCAGTGATTATGTTGTCCTCTTCTATAGGAATGGGGGACACAGTAGGAATCTTATGTATATTTTCTGTTGTAAATACTGATGCGAAGAAAGTATTAAGAATTTTCACCATCATAGTTTCATCATCAGTGTGCTCTCCGTTATCTGTGATTAAGGGACCGATTGATGGAGTTATTACCTTTTTGCTTCTTATTAAACTGAAACATTCTTTGGGATTTGATTTACTGATACTTGCAATATGTGTCTCAAGGTTTTTCTTACTGCGTTTAATGAATTTTTTGGCTTTTCGTCGAAGGGCATCGTATTAATTTTTATCACTTTGACACTTCGTCGTATTATAATTCTTATATGCGAGATTTTTTGCGTCTAGACAATGTTTATTGTTGGAGTTCCATCCATTTGGGCTTAGAATTTTTGGCAGGCCTTCAGTTGCGCATTGGAATACATAACCTGATGTCACTGATGAGAGTTTCTGTAAAGTAATTCCACGCGTCATTGATATCTAAAGTTTTGACACTGGGACGCCAGTCACATGCAGCTACAATTGCCTTTAATTTCTTAAAATTTGCTCTTTTAAAGTCGGGCACTTTCTCACAACTGGCCTTTACACTGTCTTCACTGAATTTAATACAAGTGAATTTAATACAAGTGACATGCGATGATCACTTGTACTAAATTCTTCTCCTACAATAACATTACTTACTACATTTTCTGATGTAGTTAAGACATGATCTAGGGTGTTAGCTCCACGTGTCGGATAATTTACAAATTGATACAAAGAATTTTCCTGCAAGTTTGTATATAGGTCTAACCCTGTGTGTGAGGATAGGGCTTCTTGCAATTTTAAAACTGGTAAATTAAAGTCACCAAATATTACAGTGCTTTGCATACAAGATAGTTCGGCAATTTGATTGTAGATTTCGTTATCAATGTTGAGTGGCTGACCGGGTGGATGATAAATTAACCCAAGAGTGATTATATGACAAGATTCATTTCTAAGCTGAATATGAATAGTGTCAATGTTTTCAATACATGGCTTCGTAATTTTGACTGGATGAAATCCTGATTTAATATATAACAACACACTGCCCCCTGCTCGATTCTTCCTTTCACTTCTGAAAATGCGATAGCCTGGTAAATTAAACCCTGCTAGAAAATCTCTCTGCTCGGTATTAAACCACAATTCTGTTACACCAATTACATCATAATCTTCAGTAAAGACAAGGGCCTCTAAGACAGAAATTTTATTACGTAGACTACGTGCATTTACAATGACTGCGTTCAGCTTTGGTCACCGTATTATAAAAACGATATGGAAAAGCTTGAAAGGGTGCAGCAAAGGATGACAAAGATGATACCTAGATTGAGAAATAAAGCGTACGCGGAACGTTTAGAAGCCCTGAAGCTCTTTACCCTAACAAAAGGGAGGATACAAGGAGATTTAATTCAAGTATTCAAGATATTCAAAGGACATGAAAACATGGCTGTCGATAAATACTCCAAAGCTTATCACTCGAATTACACTAGAGGTAATTGGCATAATATAATTGGTAAACGATTCCAGTCGCATGAAGCTAAGCATTTCTTCTTCAAAAGAGTTGTAAATTTATGGGATTAATTGCCCTCCAACGTAGTAAATTGTAATACAGTACATACCTTTAAAGGTTGCCTGGATAAGTATTTGGCATCTAACCCCCAGCTTAATATGTTTACTCCTGAATAAAACACTTGTGTATGTATAATTTTCTATTTAATTTAATTTTATTTTTTTAGAGCCTGAATCAATTTATTAAATGCAAATATAGTATATCCACAGACTAGAATATGCACAGATAGCCCTGAGTTAACGGTCACTACTCATACTTTCGACCTGTGATGGGCTGTGGATCACTGAGGGTCCTTGTTAGTTATGCGGCCACCATCAGGATATTTTTCATGTACCAGGGGTCACTGCTTCAGGAGATGACTTGTGTGCTTGTCCCACATGGGAAAGTTCCTAGTCTCAGTGGAATGAATGGAGCTGTGGCCTGATTGACAGCTGCCTACCTTAATAGCGCCAGGCTAGGCTGTCGCACCACCCCTGAATATCCACTGTGCACTGTGCAATTTCCACACTGTGTCCGCAGACGCCCAGTAAACTCAACGTACCCGTACATAGTGACATGCATTAGTTATTTATTTATTCGATTATTCATTTTACTTTACTACTTTCTCTTTCAGGTTATTCATACTGGTAGCTTATAGATAATGTATTACAGAATGTAGCTTTTCCTTTTCAGTCATTCTTATGAAATTTCCATGTCAGTTTTTCCATGCTGCATGATGGTTTTTCCCACTTTTTCTTTCCGGTTTTAACTGGAGGGTTTGGAGACGGGGGGAGCCTTCTTGCTTTACTACCCTTACCCTTCACCATGTAGAGTTACATCTCGTAATCATAGTCTACTCTTTAACACACAGCCTCGAAAGGACCATAAGGTCTGTTGCACTGTTTGCTTTCCTTTGTACCCCTTTGTACCTCTCCTCATCACAACACCAATGCACTCCAGTCCCATCCTTCCTCCCAAACCATGTCTATCTACCCATCCTCCTCACAACACCAATACACTCCAGTCACATCCTTCCTCCCAAACCATGTCAATCTACCCCTCCTCCTCACAACACCAATACATTCCAGTCCCATCCTTCCTCCCAAACCATGACAATCTACCCCTCCTCATCACAACACTAACACATTCTAGTCTCATCATTCCACCCAAACCATGTCAATCTAACCCTCCTCATCACAACACCAATACATTCTAGTCCCATCCTTCCTTTCAACATACCCAAACCATCTCAATCTACCCCTCCTCATTGCAACACCAATACACCCCAGTCCCATCCTTCCCCCCATATCATCTCAATCTACCCCTCCTCTTCATAGCACCAATACATTCCAGTCTCATCCTTCCTCCCAAACCATGTCAATCTACCCCTCCTCATCACAACACCAATACATTCCAGTCACATCCTTCTTCCCAAACCATTCCAATCTACCCCTCCTCATCACAACACCAATACATTCCAGTCCCATCCTATCTCTTTACTCTTCCATAAACCTAGCCTTCAAATACTTAAGCCCCTGTCACACACAAGCGACTCAAGGTCGAGTCTTAGTTGGCTCCCACGCCTCCCGACAGGCCCCGAATCTGATCTGCTCACGACAGCCTCACGACCGGTCATGACGTCCTCATGAATGCAACAAGATCACAAGGCGACCGCAAGGCGGCGGAGCTACGAGTCTTCAAATTTGAAATTTAACTAGTTTTTGTCAGCCATGACTGTGACACGACCGTCCACAAACGCAAGATGACTGTGTGACGCATTTGGGGAATGCTCCCCAACCTCCCCACGACACCCCCACGACACCCCCACGACTGACCCACGGGGCAGGGCATCACACCTGGACCACTAATGACACCCAGCATGGGGTGGGGCATCACACCTGGACCACCAAGGACACCCAGCACATCACCATGGACCTCTCTTGAGTCTAGTCAGTTGATAAGGGACACCCAGTCGTAATTTTTTGTTTTTTTGTCTGCGACAGCATCATGACATGCAACGACTGCATCACGATGCATCCGACTGAGCTAAGACTGCTTCACGACAGACATACAACACTCCCAACTGCGATGCAACTGTGAGAAGACTTTTGGCAACTCATGAGGCGGCCACGAATTTTTAACATGCACGTTGAAAAATTGTGAGGCCTGACGAGTCGTACCAGCGGCTCACGAGCACCCTAAAGAGTCCGGGCTTTGGCAGCATATCAAGGGACGATCGATGAAAAAATGCGTTACGACCGTGACTCACGCCGCGGTCGGACCTTGAGTCACTTGTGTGTGACAGGGGCTTTAGCCAGCTTCAGACACATGATGTACTTTGAGTCATTCTCTCCAGCACAGAAGATTAATTTCAACTTGGCAAATATCCCTTGAAAAAGTCCTCAAGACTAGCATAATATCGCCAAGGAGAAGCAGATAACAGACAAAAAAAGTTAAGAGGCTTTAGAGACGTGAGGGCTAATCTGTCTGCTTGTTTGCTGGTGTGGGCGCAGGTGAGGGAGGTGCTGGAGGGGGTGGGGGAGTGGCCTGGCTTTCCCATACGCTGGCTTTTCACACTGGCTCCTGCACCTATGTTGGATGTAAGTGGAAAACTACGTACATACATACATACATACATGCCTACCTACATACACTTACACATACATACATACATACATACACTCATACATAAATACAAATACATACATATATATACATACATACATACTACACACATACATACACATATATACATATACATACTTTACATACATACATACGTACATACTTACATACACTCATACAAATATTCATACATATATACATACATACATAACACACATATACACTCATACATACATACATACAGTACATACATATATACACTCATACATACATACATACATGCGTACCTACATACATACATACATTAGCATTATTAAGTGATGTCACGAAATCCACTGACGATAAATGGAACTTGTGACATTACTTGCTAGAACGACAAACAGATAGATAGATAGAAAGATAGGTAGGTAGATAGATAGATAGGATATAGATAGCTGTGCATAAGTAAAATAATATAGACAGATAAATAGACAGATAGGTAGATGGAGAGAGAAATAGAATATAGATAGATACAAAGAGATAAAATAATATAAACAGATAGATAGATATAGATAGATAAAATAAAATGGACAGATGGATAAATATTATAGACAGATAGATAGATGGATAGGTGGACTGACAGATAATAAAGATAGATATAGATATAGATAGATAAAAATATATAGACATTGATAGAGTGATAGATAGATAGACAGACAGATAGATAGACAGATTGGTAGAAAGACAGAATACTGTAATATATATACTGTAGATAGAATGAATAATATAGATAGATAGAACAAAATAGATATAATGATAGATGGATAGATAGATAGATATAGTCTAATTATCATCGTTATATAGTGTTAACGTTATTTTTGGCTGTTTGTGGTGCACGGTTTAGGAAGCTCCCTGACACCTCTTCCTAATCGATTTACTTTGCTCATTACACCTCTTTTGTGTTATTAAAATCATTCTAATATCACCATACTCATCATTAATAATGTACAAAGTTTCGTAAATCCTCCTTCTTAGCGATTTATTTTTGGATATGGCTGGTTAATATCCTTTTGCAGAGTGTGACAATATTGGAATTATTTATATAAGACGGTACAGAACAGCATGATGTACTGAACAAGATAAATCACTTAGGAAAAGGTGTCAGGGAACCACAACTAAACGAGATACAGCGAGCCTAAATCAGAGAATAACTTAGGAATAATTATGTATTTTTTTATATGATATTGCTATTAGAGGCATTTAATAAATAAATCTCGGAACAAAAGACACCTAGCACAGTTTATTTATTGATTTATTTTTGATAAGATGGTGTTATCAGATATAAATATATGAAACAAAAGCTTTCGGGAGCCAAATGCTAATCGCCCACCAAAATATGTTGTTCGCTAAAAGTACAAGGTAACTACAAACCAAATTTGAAGAAAATTCTCAAAACTCTACGGAATTCAGTCACCGTATTTCACAGAAAAGCAGATCTATTTTTTTTTTTTTTTTTTTTTTTTTTTTTTTTTTTTTTTTTTTTTTTTTTTTTTTATGCGAGGAAGAAGGAATCAAAGGCCATGAGCCCGCAGTAACAGTTCCCTCCAAGAGAAAAACAAAATACAATAGAGAGCCAAATTCAAGATCCGATCATTTTGAGATGCCTGGACACACTGCGTTTGAAAGACTGGAGATCATAGGCAGCAGGAAATACAGACAGAGGGAGACAGTTCCAGAGCTGACATGTTGCATAAATGAAAGACTGGGAGTAACGGTTAACTCTTGCATTAGAGAGTTGGACAGAAAAAGGATGAGAGTTTGCTGCCAGACGGGTGCTACGAGCCCGTCGTAGAGGTGGAGGAATGCAAGCAGACAGTTAAGAGGAGCAGTGACCATTAAAGTAGCGATAGAAAAGAGATAAAGATGCAACAGTGCGGCGAAGAGACAGAGGTTGAAGGGAGTCAGTAAGAGGAGGACAGTTAATGAGACGAAAAGCCTTTGACTCCACCCTATTGAGAAGAGCCGTATGTGGGGAGCCTCCCCACACATGAGAGTTGTACTCCACACAGGGGCGGATAAAACCCCTGTATAGAGTCAACAATTGTGCAGGGGTAAAGAAAGAGCGGAGTCGGCTTAGCACACCCAATCTCTTGGAAGCAGATTTTACAAGAGATGTAATATGATCTTTCCAAGATAAGTCCCGAGTAAATGAAACCCCAAGCATGTTCAAGGATGATGCAGGATTAAGCTGAATATTATTAAACATTAGTGGGTATACGTGTGGAAGATTTTGTCGGGTTGATAGGTGTAATAACTGAGTCTTAGATGCATTAAAGACAACCATATTATTTTTACCCCAGTCAGAGATACAAGCCAAATCAGACATTAGATGTGCCATAGCCTCATCCCTTGCTTGTTGAAGTAACTGTTGAGATGGGCGTTGCGGGAACCGAATGGAAAGGTGAAGGGTGGAGTCATCAGCGTATGAGTGGATAGGGTTAGATGTACAGCTTAGAAGATCATTGATGAATAAAAGGAAGAGAGTTGGTGATAGGACAGAGCCCTGAGGAACACCACTGTTGATAGATCTAGGAGAAGAACGATGGCCGTCTACAACAGCGGCTATAGAACGACCAGAAAGGAAGCTAGCGATGAAGGCACAGATAGAAGGACAGAAACCGTAGGAGGGCAGTTTGAAAATTAAAGATTTATGCCAGACTCGATCGAAAGCCTTTGAGATGTCAAGTGCAATGGCAAAGCTTTCGCCAAAGTCCCGAAAGGAGGATGACCAGGAGTCTGAGAGGTAGGTGAGAAGATCGCCAGTGGAGCGTCCCTGACGGAACCCATACTGACGATCGGAAAGAAGGTTGTGATAGGAAAGATGCCATAAAATTTTTTTATTAAGAATTGACTCGAAAACTTTTGAAATACAGGACGTTAAAGCAATTGGACGATAGTTGGAGGGTTGGGAGTGGTCACCCTTCTTTGGGACTGGCTGAATGAGAGCAAACTTCCAGCAAGAAGGAAAGGTACAAGTTGACAGACAAAGGCGAAAGAGTTTGCCTAGGCAGGGTGTAAGCACAGAAGCACAGTTCTTGAGAACAACAGGAGGGACCCCATCAGGCCCATATGCCTTGTTAGTACTGAGGCCAGTGATGGCAGAAAATACATCAACTGAAGAAATTTTAATGTCAGCCATGAGGCTAATTGCCTCAATCCCGTAAGGGGTGGCCACAAACAAATCGCTTCCATGTCACTCTGTCCAACGGTCTTTCACTGCCTTGCTCCCAGCTCACACCCCCCTCTCTCATATAGGATACCTCTCCACTTCATCCCTCCATCTCATCCTCAGCCTCCCCCTCCTTCTCCCCCCCTCCACCCCACTCGCATACACTCTCCTCGTTAGTTTCTCCCTCTCCATCCTCTCCACATGGCCAAACCACCTCAGTATACAGTATTACTCCTAACGCTTTCTATCACATCCACATCCACACGACAACGCTCCTTCACTTCCTGATTACTTGTCAGTCTGTTTCTCCATGTAACTCCACATGCGTCTCACTCGCATACACTCTTCTCGTTCGTCTCTCGCTCGACATCCTCTCCCGGCTGGCATTGGGTTGGCTTTGACCAACTCATCGAAAGTAATAGGCTTCTGTACACCCACATACATGCCATTTCCTGAAGGTTTGGTGAAAATTCGTCCACAGCTTATCAAAATATTATGGCTATAGAAGCACACACACACACACACACACACACACACACACACACACACACACACACACACCGACAAAAGATTTATCGCCTCGCCTTGCCAAAAGCAGACGATAATAAGATAAGCGAGATACATCCATATTTTTAGTGATGACGGAGCGTGACAGCCTCTATACTCCATTCACTCTAACCTGGTTCAGATTTTCATCCTTTTGCAGCGTTTTTCATACCCCCCAGTGACAGAAAAAGACAATGCTACGACTCCTCATCCATTCCACAGCACTGCTTCGTGACTAGCACCATATACTAGTGTTCACCTACTGTTATAACTCTGCATTCACGGTGGGAGATGGCAATTTTAGGCCAGGTTAGAGTGAAAATGGTATAATATTGAAGTATGCCTATTTTCTCGCCCAAATAGCCTATATGGCCAATTAAGATGACACATATATACACTATGGTCGTTTAATTTAACTTGGCCCAGAATTTCGTCCACTTGCAGCTTAGTTATCAGGTAGAATTAAATCTCACTGCTTATTAGTCACAGGTACCCTCCACATTATACTGGCCACGAAATGGGATGAAGAGGGTTAGGCATCTTTGCCACTGACAACTAACAGCAGGTGTAAAGCTACATCTTGGTTACTAGTCAAACTCACCCTCTGCTACCTGGCCGCCACGATGGGCTGAAAGGGGTGACAAATACCGGCCAGATGTGAAGAAGCTAATAACAGCTGTGTGTGTGTGTGTGTGTGTGTGTGTGTGTGTGTGTGTGTGTGTGTGTGTGTGTGTGTGTGTGTGTGTTTGTGTGTGTGTGTGTGTGTGTGTGTGTGTGTGTGTGTGTGTGTGTGTGTGTGTGTGTGTGTGTGTGTGTGTGTGTGTGTGTGTGTGTGTGTGTGTGTGTGTGTGTGTATGTGTGTGTGTGGGTGTGTGTATGTGTGTGGGTGTGAGTATGTGTGTGTGTGTTTGTGTTAATTACAGGTGCTTGTTAATTACAGTTGTGTGTTATTTACAGGTGTGTGTTAATTACAGGTGTTTTAATTACAGGTGTGTGAGTTAATAAAAGATGTTTGTGTTAATTACAGGTGTATGTGTTAATTACAGGTGTGTTAATTACAGGTATGTGTGTTAATTATAGGCCTATTATTTACAGGTGTGTTAATTACCCATGTGTGTGTTAATTACAGGTGTGTTAATTACACATGTGTTAATTACATGTGTGTGTGTGTGTGTTTAATACACGTGTGTGTCAATTACAAGTGTGCGTTAATTACAGGTGTGTGTGTTAATTACAGGTGTGTGCGTTAATTATACGAGTGTTTTAATTACACATGTGTTAATTACAGGTGTGTGCGTTAATTATACGAGTGTTTTAATTACACGTGTGTTAATTACAGGTGTGTGCGTTAATTACACGAGTGTGTTAATTACGCGTGTGTTAATTACAGGTGTATGTGTGTATAATTACAGGTGTGTTAATTTAAGATGTGTTAATTACAGGTGTGTGTGTTCATTACGGGTGTGTTAATTTAAGATGTATGTTAATTACGTGTGTTAATTACAGGTGTGTGTGTTAATTACAGGTGTGTTAATTAAAAATGTATTAATTACAGGTGTGTTAATTACAGATGTGCTAATTACAGGTGTGTTAATTAAAGATGTGTGCTAATTACAGGTGGGTGTTAATTGCAGGTGCTCAGCTTCGTAATGACCTACCTGATTATCCTGCGGCAGTTCCGCCTCAGTGTGCAGTCATACTCTACCGCCAACGCTACCGTCTATTCCAAGGCTTGCTGAGCCACTGAAGTGGCACGGTTTAGTCTATTCTTTATTATTATTATTATTATTATTATTATTATTATTATTATTATTATTATTATTATTATCATTATTATTATTATTGTTATTATTCTTGTTGTTATTGTTGTTGTTATTATTATTATTATTATTATTATTATTATTATTATTATTATTATTATTGTTATTATTATTATTATTATTGTTATTATTATTATTATTATTATTATTATTATTATTATTATTATTATTATTATTATTATTATTATTATTATTTTCATTATTATTATTATTATTGTCCAGGACTGGACAAAGGACTTGGAATGGCTACGTGGAATGTAAGAGGAGCGAATGATGAGGTGAAAGAGAGACAGATTGTCCAGGTGCTTAAGGGTGCAAAAGTGGATGTATGTGGAATGACTGAAACAAAATGGGGAGGAGAAAGTGTGAGAGAATGGGAGTATGGATGGGGTATATGTGCAGGAGTAGGTGAGAATGAGAGGGCAAAGGAAGGAGTATGTATAGTTGTGAGTAAAAGATGGAGGAAGAGCATAAGATAGTATGGATCAGCTGGGTCAGGGATTGTGTGGGTAAAGTTGAAAGTTGGAATACAAATGTGGGCGATTGTGTGTGTGTATGCGCCAACGCAAGATCGTGCTAGCAGAGTGAGAGAAGAGTTCTGGACAAATGTGAAAGTGTGCATGGAAAAGTTTGGAAGGAATGAGAGAGTGTTTTTGATCGGTGATATGAATGGTAAAGTTGGGAATGTGAAGGTGGATGGAATAGTTGGTGAGTGGGGTGTGCCTGCTGTGATAGATAAGAATGGCAGTGCATCAGTGGACATTTGTGCTGGGAGGGGGTTGGTGATAGCCAATACTCTCTTCAGGCATAAAATGATCCACAGGTATACATGGCAAGTGATGAGAAGGGTGGGTGGTGAACTGAATGAAAGGAAGGCAATGATTGATTATGTGTGTGTGGATGAAAGGATGCGAAGATGTGTAATGGATGCAAGAGCTTATAAAGGCTGGGGGAGTGGACTTTCTGACCACTATTTGGTGGTGGCCAGAATTAGGATTCAAGTAAGATGGAGGAATAGAAGAAGGGAAAGACGAGAGGAAGGAGTAGTTGCAAGGAGAGAGGAAAGGTTACAAGAGGATGAGAAAAAGGCAGAGTATAAGAGAGAAGTGGAGGAACGATTGGGCAAATATGAATTGGAGCAGTTGGGGGACGTGGAAAGTGTGTGCAGGATATTTACTGAAGAAATATGTGCAGCATGTGATGTGGTGTGTGGGAGGAAGAGAAGACCGAGGGGGGTGCAAGGAACAACGTGGTGGACTGAAGAAGTGAGACAGGCTGTGGCACAAAAGAAGAAAGCATACAATGAATGGATGAGAAATAGGGGCGTGGAAGAAATTGAGAGGAGGAAGAGAGAGTTATATGTAGAAAGAAAGAAAGAGGTGAAAAGATTAGTAAGAGAGAGTAAGAAGAGAGTAGATGAGGAATTTGTAAGGAATTTGAGTGTAAAGTGGAGGGACTGTAAGAAAATGTTCTGGAAAGAGGTGAAGAGAGTAAGACAGGGTGGATGTGAGGTTAGCAGGGGAGTGAAAGATAAAAATGGTAGATTACTAGTGGAGAAGGGAGAAAAAGTGAGCAGATGGAGAGAACACTTTAAGGAATTGTTGAACATACAGGATGGAAGTAATGCGAGTATAAGTGGCTGGGGAATGGCTGGGAGAAAGAGGGAGGTGAAAAGACAGGAAGAAATCAGTAGGATAGAAGTTGTGAAAGCAATAAAGAAAGTTAAATAGGGGAAAGCCCCAGGAATTGATGGAGTGCGTGGTGAAATGCTGAAGCATGGGGGAGAGATAGTAGTAGAATGGATGTGGAAGATGTGCAGATTGGCCTGGGAGGAAGGTAGAGTCCCGGAGGATTGGAAGTCAGGTATAATTATTCCTTTGTACAAAGGAAAAGGGGAAAAAGAAGTGTGTGGTAATAATAGGGGCATTTGTCTTCTTAGTATAATAGGAAAAGTGTATGGTAGGATACTTATTGACAGAGTTAGAGAAAGAACAGAGGAATTAGTTGGAGAAGAACAGGGAGGCTTTAGGAAGGGAAGAGGTTGTGTAGATCAGATATTCATTCTTAGATCTTTAGTGGAAAAGTTTCTAGAGAAGGGAAAGAAGTTGTATGCTGCTTTCATGGATCTGGAGAAAGCATATGACAGGGTGGATAGACAAGGATTGTGGAAAGTTATTAAGAATATACGGAGTAGATGGAAAGTTGTTGAATGCTGTGAAAAGTATGTATGATGGTGCTAAGGCTGCAGTGCGTGTGGATGGTGAACTAAGTGAAATTTTCTCTTTGGAGGTTGGGTTGAAACAGGGATGTGTCATGTCTCCATGGTTGTTCAATCTGTTCATGGATGGGGTAATAAAAGAGGTACAAGGTAGGGTAGTGGATGTTGGAGTGTACCTGGTGAGAGAGGATAGTGTTTGGAAACTCCCTGTACTGTTGTTGGCAGATGATACTGTGTTGTTGAGTGAAGACGAAGGGGAGCTGCAAGGCTTGGTGGATGAGTTTGGGAGAGTGTGTAAGAAACGGAATCTAAAGGTGAATGTAGGGAAGAGTAAAGTGATGGTCTTTGAGAGAGGTGAAGTCAGTGAATGTACAGCGAGGTTGGATGGTGAGGAATTGGAAAATGTGAGTACGTTTAAGTATTTGGGTAGTGTGACGAGTAAGGATGGAGGTTTGGAGGGTGAAGTGCTTGAAAGGGTACAGCAGGGAAGAAAGGTTGCTGGTTCTTTGAAAGCAGTGATAAGAAACAGGGAAGTGAGCATGGAAGTGAAAAAGTTACTCCATGACAGTATTGTGATACCAACTCTAACGTATGGAAGTGAAGCTTGGACGTTGTTGGAAGGACACAAGTCAAGAGTGAGAGCAGTGGAAATGAGTTATTTAAGAGGAGCCTGTGGAGTCACATGGAGAGACAGGCTGACGAATGAGGATATAAAGGAGCGTTGTGGTGTGAATGTGGATGTGATAGGAAGTGTTATGAGGAACACACTGAGGTGGTTTGGCCATGTGGAGAGGATGGAGGGTGAAAGACTGACGAAGAGAGTGTATGTGAGTGAGGTGGAGGGGGGAAGAGGGAGGGGGAGGCCGAGGATGAGATGGAGGGATGGGGTGGAGAAGTATATGAGAGAGGGGGGTGTGAGTTGGGAGCAGGGCAGTGAAATGGCGGGGGACAGGACGACGTGGAGGCGATTTGTTTGTGGCCACCCCAAACGGGATTGAGGCGTCTGGCAATAGATAGATAGATAGATAGATAGATTATTATAATTATTATCATCATCATCATCATCATCATCATCATCATTATTATTATTATTACTATCATAATGTGGTAGGAAGGGGCGCTCATCATTCACTCACTCGATGTAATGCTGCTATGGGTGTCTGCACTTTCTTCTCTTCCTACTTTCCTCTTGTCTTTCTTTCCTTCATTCTTTCCTCTTCCTTCTACCTATGGGTGACTTTACACTCCCCCTTTTTTTTCTAAATTTCCTCCATTCTTTCCTCTCCCTTCTGCCTGTGGGTGACTCTACACTGAGTGACAAGCCAAATGGTTTCCTCTTCACCAGGAAACCATTTACTACGCTGGGTGTTAACCATATAACCAGATTATGGCGCCTGGTGGTTTAGTGGGTAGATAGGTAATGTGGGGTCTCGGAGACCCCAGTCCCCGAAATTTAATTTTCAAAAATATGAGCATAAGGTCTACAGATCTGTCCGTCTCATTACCTTCCTGCCTAGTGATGCTCTTCATGGGGATGATGGGGTCATAGCTGTACCTGGCTCTGATTTTGCTCTATAGAGCCACTGGGGTATGTTAGACCCCAGATTACCTATAATGTAACCTCAGTTGAGCCCCTTGTGATTTTTTTATTTCAATTTGCTGTCTTTCTCCTTTTGTATACAGAAGGTCCCAACATCGGTCTACTGCAGGCCACCCAAGGAATCATGATATTACTGTTCAATTTTGCAAGATTTAATTTTAAATTTTGTATACCTAAACTTTTATCATTTTTGTATAAACTTTAAAAAAATATATATTTTTTCAATTGAACTTTATTTTTTCTGGCCCTATTTACAGATAAGGGGTTGAATTATTTGTGTATTGAAGCATTTTGAAATATCTCAAACGGAAGTTTGTTTTTTTTTTCCGTGGGGTCCGTCAGACCCCACGTTACCTAATATAGTAACAAAATCAAGATTACCTATCTAGGGTGCTCCAATCGGATTGAGCCTCTGTAGGTTTATATCCAAAGGGCGGTTGGTGTTTATAGCTCACGTAATGCCACTCAGGGATGAGTGAGGCTGGTCACCCTCATCTTAAATGTTAGGGCCATTTTGCCTAGCCCCGGGCTCTTACGCTCCTCATGGGGAAACGTAGGATTGGATGATGGATTATTATTATTATTATTATTATTATTATTATTATTATTAATGTTAGTAGTAGTAATAGTAGTAGTAGTAGTAGTAGTAGTAGCAGTAGTAGTAGTAGAATCATTAGTAGTAGTTGCAAAAATAGTAGCAGTATATTATTATTATTATTATTATTATTATTATTATTATTATAATTATAATTATTATTATTATTATTATTATTATTATTATTATTATTATTATTATTATTATTATTATTACTACTACTACTACTACTACCACTACTATTATCGTAATAGCAATAATAATAATAATAATAACAATTAGTAGTAGTAGTAGTAGTAGTAGTAGTAGTAGTATCATCATAATCATTAATATCATCCACTCAGAGTAGTGCTGCCTCCAGGTAACTACACCGTGTGATAAGAGGTGATAATTAACTACGCTGGGTGGTAATCATACAACCAAATGACGCCTGGTGGTCTAGTGGGTTTAGGCGCCAGAACTGGATGGAATCTATAAGTGTTTCCGTCTGAGGGGTGGTTGGGGTTAATTGCCCACATAATGCGACTCAGGGAAGAGTGAGGCTGGCAACCCTACAGTCCTGATGGGAAAAAAATAAAGATGGATGATGGATGGATGACCTTCCAATCTCCATACGATTTTATTCAGCTAAGGCCTGTCTCTCTCTCTCTCTCTCTCTCTCTCTCTCTCTCTCTCTCTGCTGCTGGTCCATTACAGAGACCCGCCGAGGTTAAAGGCTTGAGGAAGCTCCTTAGCACCTTTTCCTCAGTGTTTTTTTTTTTTTTTTTGGTATATGTCTAGTTAATATTCTTTTCTGCACAATTACGCCGAGTATGGCCATGTAAGAATCCCTGTTACACAGAAGACAGTAGGTAATAAGCAAAATAAATCACAGGGGAAAAGATGCGGGTATTTTCGATTGGCTCCTTTGATGGAGTTTATCAGAATGTTTATCATGTATTATTTATATTATAATAACTAGTAATAATAATAATAATAATAATAATAACAATAATAAAATTATTATTATTATTATTATTATTATTATATTATTATTATTACTATTATTATTATTATTGTTGTTTTTTGTTATTGTTGTTGTTGGTGCTGTTGTTGTTGCTGCTGTTGTTATTGGTGCTGTTGTTGTTGGTGCTGTTGCTCTTATGGTTGTTGTTGTTGTTGTTGTTGTTGTTATTATTATTATTATTATTATTATTATTATTATAATTATCATCATCATCATCTTTATTGTTATCATTATTATCATTATTACTAGTACAACGATTATTGTTATTTATATTATTTTCATTATTACCGTTATTGTTATTATTATTATTACCTCCGCCAAGGAGGTTAGGTTTTCACCCCTGTCCGTTTGTTTGTTGGTTGGTTGGTTGGTCTGTGAGCAAGATTACACAAAAGCTCCTGGACGGATTACCACAAAACTTGGTAGAAGAATGTGCCTTGGCCCAGAATACACTCCAGTACATTTTGGTGCGGATCCGGATGAAGGTAAGGATCCAAGATTTTTTTTTTTTTTTTTCACTTTCTTTAATATTGCGAGATAAGGTGCTGGCGGAGGTATGCGCTCTAGTGAGTGCCATTCTAGTTGTTATTGTTATTATTATTATTATTATTATTATTATTATTATTATTATTATTATTATTATTATTGTTATTATTATTATTTTTTATTATAATTATTATTATTATTATTATTATTATTATTATTATTATTGTTGTTGTTGTTGTTGTCATTATTATTATTATTATTATTATTATTATTATTATTATTATTATTATTATTATTATTATTTACTTATGAGACAGCTAAAGCCGAGTATGTTACACACTCGCATGTTATCAAGGCTTTCTGAAACAGTATCTCAGAGTAATAAATGTATTTAGGTGAGAATAATAATTAACAACGTAAAACAAACAAACTCATATAACAAACACATAACCACTAAACAGACGAAGACAACTCCTGCCCAGTCTTCCCCTTCAGCGACTCCTTCGTGGGTTTGTCCCTAAGACTGCTAAGCTCTGGCAGGTGCGAGTCCCTGGTCTCTGGAAGGATGAGCGCTACTGCCCCGGCCACCAGAGCAGACACTCCGAACACTGTGGAGGGCGCCCACACCACTAGCTCACCCTGGAGATACAAGGTCGTGGGGGTAGGCTAGGTTAGGTTGGGTTGAGATGGGTTGGGTTGAGTTGGGTTGGGTTGGGTTGGGTTAAGTTGGGTTGATTTGGGTTGGGTTGGGTTGAGTTGGGTTGGGTTGGATTGGGTTTGGTTGGGTTGGGTTGAGTTGGGTTGGGTTGGGTTGGATTGGGTTGGGTTGGGTTTGGTTGAGTTGGGTTAGGTTGGGTTGGGTTGAGTTGGGATGAGTTAGATTGGGTTGGGCTGGGCTTGATTTCGTTACGTTTGGTTTGGTTTGGTTGGGGTGGGTTGGGTTGAGTTGGGTTGGGTTGGGCTGGGCTTGATTTGATTTCGTTTGGTTGGGTTGGGTTGGGTTGGGTTATGTTATGTTGGTTTGGGTTGGGTTGGGTTATGTTGGTTTGGGATGGGTTGGTTTATGTTAGGCTGGGTTGCGTTGGGTTGTGTTGGGTTGGGTTGGACTGGGTTGTTAGGTTAGGCTGGGTTGGGTTGGGTTGGGTTATGTTAGGTTGGTTTGGGTTGGGTTGGTTTGGGTTGAGTTGGGTTATGTTAGGTTGGGTTGAGTTGGGTTGGGTTGAGTTGGGTTGGTTTGGGTTGGGTTGGTTGGGTTGAGTTGGGTTATGTTAGGTTGAGTTGGGTTGGGTTGGTTTGGGTTGGGTTATGTTAGGTTGGGTTGGTTTGGGTTGGGTTGAGTTGGGTTGGGTTAGATTGGGTTGGATGGGGTTGGGTTGGATTGGATTGGGTTGGGCTGGGCTTGATTTGGCTACGTTGGGTTTGGTTGGGGTGGGTTAGGTTGGGTTGGGTTGGGTTGAGTTGGGTTAGATTGGGTTGGGTTGGGTTAGATTGGGTTGGGTTAGATTGGGTTGGGTTGGGTTGGATTGGATTGGGTTGGGCTGGGCTTGATTTGGCTACATTGGGTTGGATTGGGTTGGGTTGGGCTGGGTTGGGTTGGGTTATGTTGTTGTTGTTTTTTTTTGTCCGACTCTGGGCATAGGCTTCACAGCCTGCTATCAAGGCCCAGCAGTCCTCCTACATACCATACACCTCTACTGTACATGTCACCACTTCGGCGCTAACACCCACCGTCCATATTGAATACATGCTAGGGCTGTCTTATACAGGACTGGTGTATTGGTATTAGCGGGGGTATTTTTACGTCATGTCGGCGGGACTTCTGGAAGATCAGTAAAGCCTGATTTAATGAAATTCGAATCCTTAAACTGTTCCCTGCCCCAGCCGGGATTCGAACCTGGGTCCGTTAGGACTGCAGGCCATCTCTCTACCGATTGTTCGGGCTGGGTTGGGTTGGGTTAGGTTGGTTGGGTTGGGTTGGGTTGGGTTGGGTTATGTTGGTTGGGTTGGGTTGGTTGGGTTGGGTTGGGTTGGGTTATGTTGGATGGGTTGGGTTGGGTTGAGTTGGGTTAGGTTGGTTGGGTTGGGTTGGGTTAGTTGGGTTGGGTTGGGTTAGGTGGGTTGGGTCGGGTTGGGTTGGGTTGGGTTGGGTTAGGTTGGTTGGGTTGGGTTGGGTTGGGTTGGGTTGGGTTAGGTTGGTTGGGTTGGGTTAGGTTGGTTGGGTTGGGCTGGGTTGGGTTGGGTTGGGTTAGGTTGGGTTGGGTTGGGTTAGGTTGGTTGGGTTGGGTTGGGTTGGTTGGGTTGGGTTAGGTTGGTTGGGTTGGGTTGGGTTGGGTTGGGTTAGGTTGGTTGGGTTGGGTTGGGTTGGGTTGGGTTGGGTTGGGTTGGGTTGGTTGGGTTGGGTTGGGTTAGGTTGGTTGGGTTGGGTTGGGTTGGGTTGGGTTAGGTTGGTTGGGTTGGGTTGGGTTGGGTTGGGTTAGGTTGGTTGGGCTGGGTTGGGTTAGGTTGGTTGGGTTGGGTTGGGTTGGGTTAGGTTGGTTGGGTTGGGTTAGGTTGGGCTGGGTTGGGTTGGGTTGGGCTGGGTTGGGTTAGGTTGGTTGGGTTGGGTTAGGTTAGGTTGGTTGGGTTGGATTAGGTTGGTTGGGTTGGGTTGGGTTAGGTTGGTTGGGTTGGGTTGGGTTGGGTTAGGTTGGTTGGGTTGGGTTGGGTTGGGTTACTTATTGTACCTAATCAGTTGAAAGTTGGAAGCAGTTATGCCTTCTCGCAAGCCAGCAGATAGATTTTTTTTTTTTTTTGTACTGAAGATGAAATGAGGAAGGAAAATCAAATTTTAAAAATCCGTCCACCAGATTACAGGTACAGGTATCCTCCATTCATAAGAAATCTGTATCAGTTGGACTTGAACTGATGTAGGTTGAAGGAGATTGAAAAACGAAAAATCAAAAAAACTTACAGTCGACCACACAATATTACAAAGGTGAAAACAGAAAATTTGACTTTTTTTTTTTGTTATGCATCTAGAGCAAAGCACAACACTGCACATATAGGAATCACTCGCATCACTATTATTATGAAACTCAGTGCGAGGAAATTTTCGTTACTAATGCATTCAACTTGAATGAGATTAAAGCAAGGGTAATTTCTTTCGTAATGCATTGAATTTATTAGTAACAAAGTAATGAATGCATTAGTAATGATGTTATCCTCACACTCCTATGCTTAAGACTTGGGCCTGTGACGCCATGGTTGGGTAAATCAGAAGGAGCATAGACATACCCTCCCTGTCTGACTGCTGAGGGAATGAAGCGGAATTTTCTCTGTGCACATTTCAGAGTGATAGTAGGCGGTGGTGACTGTCATCCACTCAATTGATGTAGTGTTGCCTACTTCTTCCTTCACTTTAATTCTTTTTCTGTGTCCACCCGTCTCTCTTCCTATTTCTCCCAACTTTCCTGTCACTTTGTATTACTCTTCTTTCCTTTTTAGGTGGCTTTACAATGAGTGACAAACCCAATGGTTTCAAATAAGCAAAAAAAATACACACACACACACACACACACACACACACACGCTGGCTGGTAACCATATAACCAACCCATACGTGTTCCCTACGTGTCAAAAAGTGGGTTGGGAGAGGGTACTGCCCCTCCCCATAAAA
>NC_137048.1:9806397-9863897 GCF_032717465.1 Coenobita brevimanus
GTAACTTTACACACCCTCTTCTGTCTTTCTTTCCTTCATTCTTTCCTCTTCCTTCTGCCTGTGGGTGACTACACTGAGTGACAAACCAAATGGTTTCCTGTATACGAGGAAACCATTTACTGCGCTGGGTGGTAACCATATAACTGAATTTTGGCGCCTGGTGGTTTAGTGGGTAATTAAGGCGCTCCAATCGGATTGAACATATGAAGGTTTATATCCAAGGGGTGGCTGGGTTTTATTGCTCACGTAATGCCACTCAGGGATGAGTGAGGCTAGTCACTCTCATCAGAACCAACTTGCCTAGTTCTGGGTTCCTACGCTCCTCATGGGGCGACATTGGATTGGATGATGGATGATGATGATGATGATGATGATAATATAATAATAATAATAATAATAATAATAATAATAATAATAATTATAATAATAATAATAATAATAATAATAATAATAATAATGATAATAATAATAATAATAATAATAATAATAATAATAATATTAATAATAATAATAATAATAATAATAATAATAATAATAATAATAATAATAATAATCCATCCAGCCATCATCCATCCATCATCCATCCATCATCCAATCCTGCATTGCCCCATGAGGAGCGTAGGAGCCCGGGGCTAGGCAGTTGGTCCCGACATTTAAGATGAGAGTGACCAGCCTCACTCATCCCTGAGTGGCATTACATGAGCAATCAACCCCAACTATCCCTTGGATATAAACCTTCACCGGCTCAATCCGATTGGAGTGCAATAATTACCCACTAAACCACCAGGCGCCAAAATTTGGTTTTATGGTTACCACCCAGCGTAGTAAATGGTTTCCTGGAGTTCAGAAAACCATTTGGCTCGTCACTCAGTGTAGAATCACCCACAGGCAGAAGGAAGAGGAATGAATGAAGGAAATAAAGAAAAAAGAGGGAGTGAAAAGTCAGCCGTAGGCAGAAGGACACGGATAGAATGAAGGATAGAAAGAAAGAAGAGGATGGAAGGAAAGAAGGATGGAGGAGAGGAAAGGGCAGACACCCAACAGCAGCACTACATCGAGTGAGTGGATGGTAAGCGCCCCCACCCACTACTACTACTACTACTACTACTAATAATAATAATAATAATAATAATAATAATAATAATAATGTTATTTACGAAAGCTTCATGTTATCAATTCAACTTATCAGAGGGCAATTCCCCATTAGGGCTTTATATATTAGCTAAAAAGAAAAATAAATGTCTGCCTGATAAATAATTAATCCAGCTACGAGAAGTCCAACTTCCGTATTCTCGTCGGTTAAGGATGCTCCGTAACACCTCTTCCTCAGCGATTTATTGTGCTTATTATACGTTACTGTCCGCTTCTGTGTTGCCTAAGTCATTCTAATATCACCATATTTTGCACAAGGAAGGTACAAAGTGATATTAACCAGCCAGATCCAGAAACAAATCGCTAAAGAAGAGGTGCCATGGAGATTCTTTAATTATTATTTTGGGTACAACTACATGATTTTATACAGCCGTGAAAATCCTGTAGTTTGTAAAAGGTACAGTGGCAGAAGAGGCGAGAATTACCTGAGATTCGTGGCGCTAAGAGAGACCCCGTAGTAGATAAGACAACACACGAACCACTGAATGAACACAAGCGATCTGAACCGAAGCTCCGGATGAACCACCAAGGCCAGCAGTTGAGCCAGGCCCGCCACCACAGGCTTAGCTTTACTCCTCACTTCCTTACTCTCCTGCAAGCGATGACAACACAGTGAGGGAGGGAAGGCAGGAGGGATGATGTGAGAAGGAAGGAGTGACGGAAGGAAGGAGGGATGTTGTGAGGAGGAAGGAGAGAGGAAAGGAAGGAGGGATGATGTGGGGAGGATGAAGGGAGGGAAGGAAGGAGGGAGGGAGGGAAGGAAGGAGGGATGATGTGGGAAGGAAGGAGGGATTATATGGGTAGGAAGGAAGGATTATGTGGGAAGGAAGGAGGGATGATGTGGGAAGAAAGGAGGGAGAGAAGGAAGGAGGGATGGTGCGGGAAGGAAGGAGGGATGATGTGGGTAGGAAGGAAGGATAACGTGGGAAGGAAGGAGTCATGATATTAGAAAGAAGGAGGAAGCGGCAGAGGTTGAGGGATGATGTATGGTGTCAGAGAAGGTATGAGAAATATTTGTAATGGCAACACGGATGAACTAAAACATTATCTGGCCAAAGGTAAGATGCATGAAACTCTCTGAGAAGTGACCCCTCCAGCTGAGCATTTGACTGACGAGTATTACTTGTTTCACTCTAGCTCTCTTATGCTCTTCGTTTTCCATATTTTATACTTGGACTGAATCAGTTGTACTACTTTACTCTTTATTGATTTTAAACACGATAGCTCTGCTCTCCTTGTCTTCAGCTCATAGCGTTAGATATCATAGGCCATACTTTTCTTTTCAACAAACATCCCCGAAGGACTATTAGACCTGTTGCTGTTGGCTTTCTTTTGTACTCCTTTGTACTCCTTTACACAACATTTTAATAATTATTACCTCCCAGCCTGTAGAGCCATAAATAGCCGTCTTTATCAGTAACGAAATGGGGCGGTTAATAAATCAAGATGTTTAAGGTAGGAGTGACCAATACCTCACCTCTGTGTGACATTTTGTGAATAATTAACCCTATACAACCTTCAGAATTCAAACCACTATGGCCACATCCGGTTGGAGCACCTTGGCCTACTAGACCACCAGGCGTTATTGCAAATGTCTCTTAAAGGTAGACAATTATGAAATGGTGCGTATTAAATAGCTTCCAATTTCCTCAACTTTTTGCTGAAAGTTCTTAGATTCTTAACCAAGTTGATTATTAAAAAAAAAAAAAAAAAAGCACTGATTTTGTTTTTATGTGGAAAAAGGCCCTTGAATTAAATAAGATATGTAATCAATGTCTGGAAAAATAATGGTACACAGTTGGTTTTTATGAACTTGCCATCACGTGAGGCATGGATCCCCTCTATATAATTTTTTTAAACTTTAAGCGAGACAATCCTCTCCCCCCCCAAAAAAAAAAAAAAATAAAGAAAAAAGTACATAAAAATAAACCTATAATTAAGCTCCATCAAGAAACACTGGAACTAATTCTTGAAATTCAGTGATCGAGTCTGCACAACAACTTCAGTGTAGTCAGAAGGTCAGACAATGAAGCTCAAATGATAACCGAGCTGAGAGAGTCTGGGTTCTTACCTGTAATTGCCAACCCACCTGTCACTGCATTACGGTCACCTTGGTAAGTCCTGAGTTACCCCTGCCTTGTTAGGTGGACCAGTGGTATTGATATTTGCTACTGATGTTTGATGGTGCAATTTATCTGGTGCATCAACTGGCATAACCTGGTGTGACCCAGGTTGGGTATGCTGCCTCACCTGGCATGTGATCTGTGCCATGGCTTGCAGCAGAAGGTGGTCTGGCGGCAGGGTCTTGCCGTTCATCCTGGCGGCATGCTTGAGAACGGTGAGGGCGCTGTTGTAGCGACCCATCTGCACCAGCCACCGCGGAGACTCTGGTAGTAGCCTGTAGCCCCGCCCATAGGAGTAAATACCACCCAATGACAACATTAATCCATGTGTAAGAAACTAGTGTGGTTTAGGGTTCATGGAGCATATACTGAAAATATTTCATTTTTCACACAGTTACATAAAAGATCCTAGCAGGTGAATGTTGTAAGTACAATGCAATGGGGTGGCAAGTCTGACCAGAAGTAGGAGAGGGTAGGGAGGAGAGGCAGTGCAAGGCAGAAGCAGAGCCACCGCCACGTCCTGACCAGGTAGGCAATTGCCGGTACCAGCATGTAACCCAGGGCCCAGGGCACCACAGTCAGTGCCCCCACCGCTGAACGGTACCTGGTGGCGCATGTCTCCATCACTGGCAGGGAAACAAGCATCAGAGTGAGCAGCTGACAGATGGTAACTTCAGGATGGAAAGACTGAAAACCATGAATAAAGTACGTGACAAGGCAGACCGGGATGACTCTCAGTTGGTTGCGAGTCAAGTGGTGTGAGATGCAAGTCTCATGGAAGGCGTCAGTGTACATGGAGAGAGAGACATTCTTACGTCCTGCTTTTATGAGGACACAAGAGTTACCTCGTGTGAGCCAACTGGCCTTCTGTAGTTTTCTCTTTCCCTGCACTCCGACATAACATTGTGAGAGCAATAATAGCAAATCTAAATCTATCCTCTAACCTCCTCACCTATAACAAATCCTCCACTGTACAGGCCAGAATCAAAGATGGAGAGGAGGGCACGGATGGTGATGTACACGGACACACTGGGTGAGAACACGATGACGTTGGCCAGGAGAATGTACAGGACCAGCACCCAGAGCAGCACCGTCCGCCGACCACACCTGCAGCCAACACAAGCACTCTTATGGCCACTCTTTAATATCTTTTTTTTTTTCTAATATCTCCATTTTTTCAAATTACCGCAAGCCTCTTCCAGAAAAAAAAAGGTTAAAAAAAATTACTTTAATATTTTCAGTAGAATGACCTGTCTTCATTTTATTGATACTACAACCTTACATTTAATTATAGTCTTATACTCTAACTTGGCCTAAAATTACCACCTCTCCATCTTCAATGCTGATTTGTAAGAAGACACTGACACTGGATTACAATACTATTCACAGAGGTGCTAAGGAAAGGATGTAGAGCGCTAGCACTGCCTTTTTCTGCTACAGAGCTACGTGAAGTAAGCTGCAAATGGACGAAAATCTGGGCCAAGTTGGAGTATAAAGGGTAGGGATAGATCTCTCAGGCTCAATGATTACTCAGGATGGTGATGTTAAGGAGTAAATGGGTGACTATCGTCGACCCAGGGAGGTACTACCATGAGACAGAAATTTGGCTAGAAGCATGGTAAACAGCCACGCCAGAGAGAGAGAGAAAAAAAAATACCAACCTATCGCAAAGCATCCCAGTGACCAGTGAACCAATAAGGCCGCCGACACTGAGGGCCCCTTGGGTGGAGGAATACAGGACCCGCCTCTCACACACCAGGTCCCACTGCACAGGCCATGGAAGAGGGGATGGATCCTACCTTAGTCTGGGCCTGCAAAAACTGGGTCATTTCTGGCTGATGATTTTTTTTCTTTCATGCGAGGAAGAAGGAACCAAAGGCTAGGAGCCAGCAAAACAGTTTCTTGGAAGAAAAAAAAAAAAAGTACAAACAAGAACCAAATTCAAGATCCGTTCATCTCGAGATGCCTGGACACCCTGCATTTGAAAGACTGGAAATCATAGGAAGTAGGAAATACAGACAAAGGGAGACAGTAGTTGACCTGTTGCATAAATGAAGGACTGGGAGTAACGGTTAACTCTTGCATTAGAGAGTTGGACATAAAAAGAATGAGAGTTTGTTGCTAGATGGGTGCTATGCACCCGTCGTAGAGGTGGAGGGATTCAAGCAGACAGTTTAAAGGAGCAGTGACCACTGAAGTAGCGATAGGATAGAGATAAAGAGGCAACAGTGAGGGAGTGGTGGGCAGCGCAAACGAAAAAGGACCTTGAACAAGCGCAAGGCACAACCCACTGTTTACTACCTTGCACAAGTGAAAGTGTGCAATCTGACTAATATTTAGCTTGCACAATGTCACAAAGCTCAAGCGCAAACCATTTGCATATATTTCCGGGAATTACTGTAAAATATTGAGATATTTAAATAAATTAGCATACTTACTTACTTTTATTTATTATAATTATTTTCTATTATTTAAAATTTGCACAAGTGCGCAATCTAATATTTAGCTTGTGCAATGTCGCTAAGCGCTAGCACAAACCATTTGCAAATATTTTTGGGAATTACTGTAAAATATTGAGATATATAAATAAATTAGCATACTTACTTTTATTTATTTATTATTATTTTCTATTATTTGTAATTCGCACATGTGCGCAATCTAATACTTAGCTTGTGCAATGTCGCAAAGTGCTAGCGCAAACCATTTGCATATATTTGTAGGAATTACTGTAAAATATTGAGATATTTAAATCAATTTGTACACTTACTTTTATTTATTATTGTTCTATCTATCTACCTATTGCCAGATGCCTTAATCCCGTAAGGGGTGGCCACTGGCCACAATCAAGCAACAAATCTCCTCCATGTCACCCTGTCCCCCGCCATTTCACTGCCCTGCTCCCAGTTCACACACCCCCTCCCTCATATTCTTCTCCACTCCATCCTTCCATCTTATCCTTGGCCTCCCCCTCCCTCTCCCCCCCTCCACCTCACTCACATACACTCTCCTCGTTAGTCTCTCACTCTCCATCCTCTCCATATGACCAAACCACCTCAGTGTATTTCTCCTAACACTTCCTATCACATCCACATCAACACCACAACGATCTTTCACTTCCTCATTTGTCAGTCTGTCTCTCCATGTACAGTAACTCCACATGTTCCTCTCAAATAACTCATTTATTTCCACAGCTCTCACTCTTGACTTCTGTCCCTCCAACAAGGTCATAGCTTCACTTCCATACATAAGAGTTGGAATCACAATACTGTCATGTAGTAACTTTTTCACTCATAGAAGTTCAAAGGAGTGAGCGGGCTGCGAAGCGGAGGAACATGGAAACAAAGGCTGTGATGTTGCCAGTTTTACTTTTATCTGCATTTTCGCAAGACGTTTTATAATAATTCAATATACATATACAATAGCATGTGTAATTCCTTACAAAAATCATTAAAACATATTATTTAAATCAAATATCCACAGCCTAATAAATTATTAGGCTGTGGATATTTGATTTAAATAATATGTTTTAATGATTTTTTAAATGAATTGCATATGCTGCTCTTAATAAATAATGTATTTTCAATTTATTATTATCTACTACTACTAATAATAATAGGTTAAAAAATATTAAAATACATTATCTCTGTTGAAGCATTATCAGAAATGCTACTACCCTACGTCCCTCCCGTCTCCCCCCAGCAACCCAGAACCCTCGCGACCCACCCGAGCCTCACCCATCCCTTTTCCAGACATACGGGAAGCTCCCAAGGCCACGTGTCCCTTGAATTGCACAGTGAGCAATCCGCAGGACAGGACAGGTGCGCAATGCAGGTGTGCAAGCACAAATTAAGGTGTGCAAGCGCAACTAAATTTGCACATGCACACCTGCCTTTTCATGTGCAAGAGGCCAATATTGCCCATGGTCTATAGTGTTCCTCCTCGTAACATAGGGTTTGGGTGGAGTCACCCCCTCCCTACACTATTGCCATGTTTCCTAACCCTACGATGTATAACGCCTGTGGTTTGTGTAGTAGGAATGATACATAAACATAACTCATACTAATATAACTGTAATGAAAGTGCTGACATGTATCAAGGAAGAATAAAACTATTCTGCATACTATATTATACGATAATAGAGAAACGTGGCATAAAAATTTGGCAGTGTTGCTCTAAAAATATTCTAATTATTATTTACTTCCCCAACACTTCTAACATTGCTAATTAATTTAGCAAGTATAATTGCAAGAAAATTTGAAGGGATAAAAGTGGGAAGAGGCGATCCTTTCATAATTAAAATAAATATATCAAACAGCTCTGGGGTGGCAGCACTCACGCGACACGTGTTTGTGTGTACGCTGTGGGAGGTCACCAACCCCCTACAGGATTTAGGCCTATTGGGGAAACCTCTATAAAAAAATAGCGCCGTGACTTTTACCTCAAGGGTGGTGCGTAAATAAAGTCAAAATTATAATCCATACATAAAAATGTAATTAAAAAACCATGGATGACACGTAACAAAATCTAGCGAGAGAGAGAGAGAGAGAGAGAGAGAGAGAGAGAGAGAGAGAGAAATAATAATAATAATAATAATAATAATAAAACTTTATTTCCACTAAACAGTGGGTATTCTTATACATTATACAGTAGTACAGCATACAGTATGAAAGTTCTATACACAATATAATACAAGTTGATACATATGGTGGAGAATAGTGACAGAGAGGTAAATGGTTTAAAAGGTGTGGGGACACTTAGGTTAAAAATAGATCAATTAAGGGATTTAGGAACGAAGGCAGTGGGAAGGATTAAGACAGATGGGATTGTAAGATTAGGGAGTTTGAGCAATAGGGTAGAATGTATGCTCTCAATAAAAGTATAGCAATTATCAACGGCTAATTATTATACAGGTGTTGATGGTGGGGGTCTATATTTATAGGAGGTGTTGGTGGTGGAGGTATAGCGGGTGTTGTTGATGGGGGTGTTGTTGGGGGTAGGGGTATAGGGGGTGTTGGTGGCAGGGGTATAGGGGGTATTAGAAAAACGGAGATCACAAGAGGGAAACAGTGTCAAGGTCATCGCTGATGGAGAGGTCAGCTCGGAAACGTGGCAACAGTGCAGGGAGGGGGTGACTCCACCAAAACCCTACGTTTCGATCTGTCAGACTATAGTGCAGTGCACAACGCGCAAACAATATTCACCGGAGTGCAACAGTACGTAATTGCACTTTGCACAAGTGTTTGCGCACCTGCCCAGCATTGAATAATTCAATATAGATATACAACACCATATGCAATTCCTTACGAAAATCATTAAAACATATTTGATTTAAATAACATGTTTTAATTATTTTTGTAAGGAACTGCACTCTTAATAAATGTATTTTTAATTTATTATTATTTATTAATAATAATAATTTAATAAAATAGTAAAATACATTATCTTTGTTGAAGCATTTTAAGAAATGCTACTATCCTCCTGCCTCCCCCCAACAATCCAGAACCATGCAACCCGCCCAAGCCTCCCCCATCCCTTCTCCAGCCATGCGGGCTCCCAGGACCACGTGTCCTGTGGACTGCGAACCACGCAATCCACAGGACAGGTCACACAAGGCAGGTGCACAAGTGCAAATTTAGCTGTGCAAGCATGACAAAATTTGTGCTTGTCCACCTGCCTTTTCATGTGCAAAAGTGCAATATTGAGCAAGGTCTCGTGCGATGCACAATGTGCAAACGATATTCACCGGAGCACAACGGTGCGCAATTGTGCATTGCGCAAGTCACTGGGCACCTGCCCAGCATTGCAGGGTGGCGAAGAGACAGGTTGAAGGGAGCCAGTAAGAGGAGGAGAGTTAATGAGACGAAAAGCCTTTGATTCCACCGTATTAAGAAGAGCTGTATATGGGGAGCCTCCCCACACGTGAGAGTTGTATTGTAAACAGGGGCGAAAAAAAAAGTGTATAAAGTCAACAACTGTGCAGGAGTAAAGAAGGTACGGAGTTGGCTTAGCACACCAAATCTCTTTGAAGCAGATTTTACAAGAGATGTAATATGACCTTTCCAAGATAATACCCCAAGTGAATGAAACCCCAGGCATGTTCAAGGATGATGCAGGATTGAGCTGGATATTATTAAACATTAGTGGGTACTCCAATGCAGAATTTTGTCGGGTTGATAGGTGTAAAAACTTATTCTTTCATTCATTAAAAACAACAAGATTATTTTTACCCCAGTCAGAGATACGAGCCAAGTCAGACATTAGGTGTGCCATAGCCTCATCCCTTGTTTGTTGAAGTAACTGCTGAGATGGACGTTGCGGTTTCCGAATGGAAAGGTGAAGGGTGGAATCATCAGCATACGAGTGGACAGGGTTAGATGTACAGCTTAGAAAATCATTGATGAATAAAAGGACGAGAGTTGGTGATAGGACAGAATCCTGGGGAACACCGCTGTTGATATATCTAGGAAAAGAACGATGGCCGTCTACAAAAGCGGCTATAGAACGACCAGAAAGGAAGCTGTAGATGAAGGCACAGATAGAACGATAGAAACTGCAAGAGGGCAGTTTAGAAATTAAAAATTTATGCCAGACTCAATTGAAAAGCTTTGAGATGTCAAGTGCAATGGCAAAGCTATCGCCAATGTCCCGAAAAAGGAGGATGACCAGGAGTCTGAAAGGTAGGTGAGAAGATCGCCAGTGTAACGTCCCTGACGGAACCCATAATGACGATCAAAAAGAGGGTTGTGATAGGAATGATGCTTTAAAATTTAAAGTAGACTCGAAAACCTTTGAGGCACAGGATGGTAAACCAATTGAACGATAGTTAGAGGGTTGGGAATGGTCATCCTTCTTTGGGACTGGCTGAATGAGAGCAAATTTCCAGCAAGAAGGAAAGGTACAAGTTGAAAGACAAAGGCAAAAGAGTTTACCTAGGCAGGGTGTATGAACAAAAGCACAGTTCTTGAGGACAACAGCAGGGACTCCATCAGGCCCATATACCTCATTAGAATTGAGGCCTGTGATGGCAGAAAGTACATCAGCTGAAGAAGTTTTAATGTCAGCCATGAGGATGTCAGAGGAGAGAAGTGATGGAGGAACAACACTGGAATCGTCTAAGGTGGAATTGAAGGAGAAAGTCTGTGTAAGAGATCTGCTTTATCAGTAGAAGAAATAGATACAGAGCCATCAGAGTAGAAAAAAGAGGGAAGAATGATGAGGTAAAGTTGTTAGAAAAGTTTTTGGCAAGGTCCCAGAAGGAGTGGGAAGAATTCGTGTTTGAGAGTTGAGAGCATATAGTAAGGATGAAATTATTTTTAGCTGTGCAAAGAACACACTTAGCATGATCCTGGGCAGAAACATAAAAAAGATGTGATTCAGGGGTGGATTGGCTCTGATACCTTTTATAGACCCTCTCCTTGTTGCAGACAGCATTAGAACAAGCGTGATTAAACCAAGGCTTTCTTGCATTAGTTAAAGGATATGAGAATGGAATGTATGTTTCCATGCCCGAGAGAATAACCTCCATAATGCGCAAAGCACACTCAGATGGCTCCCAGCCATGGAAGCAATAATCATTCCATGGAAAATCAAAGAAGTACTGCCTGAGGGCCTCCCAATCCTCAGCTCCAAAGTGCCACAGTCGACATTTCTTTGGAGGGTCCACGGGCCATACTGGAACTATAGGACTGGGCTAGGTAATAAGGTTGTGATTGGAGGAGCCCAATGGAGAGAAAAGATTAACAGTGTAAGCAGAAGGATTAGCTGTAAAGAAGAGGTCAAGTATGTTGGAGCTCTCTCCAAGGCAGTTAGGGATACGGGTAGGGTACTGTACAAGTTGCTCAAGGTCATTAAGGATAGAAAAGATGAAGGGTTGTTCACCAGGTGGATCAGTGGGAGGAGAGGAGATCCAAAGGCGGTGGTGATCATTGAAATCTCCTAGAATGTAGATTTCAGAAAAAGGAGAAATGGATAGAATGTGTTCCATCATAGAAGTAAGATAGTAAAAAAAATTTTGATGGTCAGTAGAATTAGGGGATAAGTAAACAACGCAGACACATTTAGTCAGAGAATGACAGGAGAGCCGAATCCAGAGAGTAGAGAATTCAGAAGAATCAAGTTCAGGAACATGAGAGCAAGATAAGTTGTTGCGTACATGTTCACAACAGCTGCCTTTGGCTTTGAAGTGAGTATAGACAAAGTATGAGGATACAGGAAAGGGTTTGCTGTCAGTTGCCTCAGAGAGCTAAGTATCGGTTATGAAGAGAAGGTGAGGTTTTGAGGAAAGATGGTGTTTGACAGAGAGAAAGTTAGAGGAAAGGCCACGAATGTTGCAGAAATGAAAAAGTGAGTCAGACAGTGGTTCCAGGCAGTTTGTTGAGTCGTCACGGGGAGGGGGGAGGATGGTGGGGGCATTGATGGTCCCCCCCAGGGACTCCAAGGCCTGGTTAATTTGCATCGTTTACCTTCTTTAATTTGGAAAAGGAAGTGTAGTGTGTACTGTGCATGTAGTTTGGTGTTGACAGAGAAACTTGTATAGGAGAGCATGCTGGCCTACTCTGTGTTATTGAAACACTGAAAAAGTTCAGCAAAGGGGGATGGTCAGGAACTAGTCCTGAGGGCTGATGAAACGGGAGCTCCAGCTCTCCCTGTCATCAGCTTTCCATCCTCCTTGGCAATAGTGCCCTGCTGGACTGGTACTACAGTCTACCCCTCAGTTATAGTGGGATGGGTGGGAAAGTGTCAGTACCTTCCCCTCACATACCCCTATGTGACACCACTCCTCCACTCTCCCCGCCACAACGTGTCAGCCAGAAATGACCCAATCTTGTGTGCCAGGGCTAAGAGGGGGTCTCTTACTTTTGTCTGCACTTCTACATTAGGTCAGGTTAGATTAAGCTAGACTAGGACCCCTTATTCTCGTCAATTGAGGAAACTCCTTTGCACCTTTTCCTAAACAATTTATTTGCTTATTTCACCCTACTATCTTCTGTGTTATATAATCCTTCCAATATCACTATATTTTGCACAGATTATGTACCAGAATACTTACCACCTATAGCCAAAAATAATCGCAAAGGAAGAGGTGTTAGGGAGCTTCCTTAACCAATGAGAATACGAGCCTAGGGTAGGATGGAGTTCTGGTGCTAGGTAAATTTGTTAAGGCAATCTCAAGGGAAGAAATAAATGGCAGCATAATGTATCAGTGGTGAGAAGTAAAAGGAATACAGTACCCCCATGCCTTGATTTAACGTATCTTGATAGACCAGACATCTGACTGAATTCACACTACAAAGCCACCGGACTTCCATCAACTATAACGAACAATGTCTGTTAAATGGGGAAAAATGGGACACAATTCGTCTGTTACATGAAGAAGTACAATGACAAGAATGTGAAACAAATGTAGAAGGGCGATGTTATGGGCAAAGTCAGTGTAAAATGGGTATAGTTCTAGTATATACTACTGTACCCATTTATTATCAAACATGTTCTTGAAATTCCACCTCAGAGGGGGACCATCGGATATAACGGATTACAGGCTTTATTGAATTAGACTTGTCCCCCAGTTGGTCCGTTATAGCGAGGGCCCACTTGTAACTTTCTAGGCATCGGTTCTGTAAAAGTATCTACCACTGTAACGATGGGGAACTGTTACCAGCACAATTTTATTTCCTACCTCTGTAACGACGGTGGACTGGTACTGTGAGTAGTTGAAGTCTCTTTTGTGGCAGGTGATGGTGTGATCGGTGGAGGGGGTCAGGTCCCTTACAGCAGCCTCGTACCCTAGTTCCGCCGCAGCCGTGTAGTTGTGCTCATAGATCTGGCAGGCCTCGTGGTCTCCAGTCACATTGCTATGGAGACGACACACCAGATGCCACTAACTTATCTTTGTGTTATGAGTCTTTTGATTCCACTGCAGGACTAGACCTTCACCGAGGAGGGATTGAGTCATACCTTGATCCATATTCTCTTCCTTAACTATATAATTTTGGATGTGGCTGGTTAATATCAATTTGTATGCTGTTTATTTGTATGTTGAATGATAAATATGACACAGAATAGGATAGTAAGGAGCAAAAAGCACAAAAAATCACTTAGGAAGAGGTATTAGGGAGCTTCCTTAACTGAAATCCATAACTATCTCTTCTCCAGAAAAAAAAAAAAAAAAAAACATAGTCCCATATACAATCAAGCTAGGAAGTGATGGAATTTTTTTCGGAATTCCCCAATCATGCTGTGTTACATTAATGTCTGCCAGATGTATATAAAGCCTTCTGTGTCATAAATAGTAGTTGTAATGTATAGTTGACATCGTGAAGGCCATACGGTAGTGAATAACTCGACCTGGCTGAATGAAAGCTACACAGAATGGAAGATCCAGGATTCCGGGAGCTTGAATGGGAAGTGAGTGGGAGTGTGACCCATTCAGTTAAGCCAAGTTTGGTTAGCATCTCATTCCGTCATTTCTTTTCTTTCTTTTTTTTTCTTTTTTTTGTGTTCTCTAGGCCCTACCTCACCTCATCCTAGGGTGCAAAAGGAAGTCTAGATGATGGTGATGATGATGATAATGATGATGATGAAGATGATGATGATGATGATAGAAGGAAGAGGATGGTGATGATGATGATGATGGTGATAATAATGGTTAAAAGTGTATGAAAATTTCCAAAACTGCTCTTGGGTGGATGATTTTGGCCAGATGTAACCCAGCCAGCAAGTCGTTCAGTCAGGGTCATTCAAATAAATAAGTTCCAACACCTTTTCCTAAGCGATTTGTTTTGCTTATTACACCTTACTTTCCTCTTCTGTGTTACGTAAGTCTTTCCAATACCGCCATTCGCCATACCCTGCATTAGTAATGTATGAAAGGATATTAACCAGCCATATCGAGAAACAAATCGCTGAGGAAGAGATGTTGGAGAGCTTTCATAATCGTAATTACATGAATTTAATAACAGTGAAAAAATGTCACACTCCCGACCACGCTATCAGTTTCCTTACTTCTGTCTTTACTCATTTTTGCCAAGAAAGAATTCAAATGGGTAGTAAAGCAAGCATTTGGATGGCAGAAGTGTATCGCAAAAATTGCTTCTATTCAAAAGGAAGTGGATAAAGCTGCAATTTCCCTCCATTTCAGATATTTGGTCACTTTTTTTTTTTTTTTTTTTTTTTTTTTTTTTGCATCTTGTTATGCTGGGTGTTTTTAGTCCGACCTCTCGTCCTAAAGACACCAGCGACTGAGCGGGGTCCTCTTTCTAGACCGGAAGTAGTACACTTACAAAGGAACAGGGCATAAAAACTCGGCAGTATACCTTAACACATCTGTTGTCTCGATTCAATCTCCTTACAATACACATACAAAGATATACTGAATATGGAGGAGATAAAGGGACAGGGTGACTAATACTAGTACAACGTGTCCACAGGCAAAGTATTGATGTCTGAGTCAGTGTATAATTTCACTTCAATACACATATATAACTTGTCACATGGGCACGGTATTGATGTCAGAGCCAGTGCACAATTTCCATTCAATATACACATCAAGCTACACTACATGCGAATAGGGTGAAGTGACAAGTTAATTAATACTAGCGTACATATCACATGGGCACGGTGTCTATGCCAGAGTCAGTGCATAAGAGAATGTCACTTAGCCGCGATGACACTGATCACACGTTCTGTGTTTTGGACTGTCCTTAGTTGGTTAGCCTCAGGCCGCACACTAGTACATTACCCTGGTTCCAGAGGGCTTAAGCATAAACAGAGTACCTTGGATAAACTAGCGAAGAAACCTTAGTGTATTGTTTCTGTCTCACTGCTCACATCACTGATTGTCACTTGCACTAAGTCTTTAACACGACTCTGGGGGTTGGAGGTGTCGTCACTGGATTCCTGAGGCCTGGGGTTAACTGAGGTGGCGCCTGGGAGTGGGAGGGGGCCCTTTGGGAGAGCTCTCCTGTAGGAGGCACGGTACAGCTCTCGGGGGCGACATGACCCGGGCACGTGTCTCGTCTGGGGTGCAGGGAGGCCCTTCCGTCTGGGGGCCTCGACTTGGTAAGTGGCCCTCGGGACTATGGCCAAACAGTGTCAGGAGTCGGGCCTGCCTCTTCTTACTCCTGGCAGAAGGCTGATGGAGAGCGGGGCCGGAATGGTCCTGCCTTGGGGTCTGCCGCTGGCTGGCCCTGGGAGGCCTGGTACTGCAGTCGCCTTTAGGTTGGGGCGCCGTCAGGGGTTGACTGTGGCACCTCTCCTGTGGGGTGTCCATAAGGGGCCAGTGTCGTCCAGGGGCAGACCGTAGGGCGGGAAGCCGGTCTTCAGTGACAGGACCTCGCTACCACTCCTGGAATGGCAGCACCTCCGGGGAACCACACCTAGAGGGAGAGAGAGAAGGGCATCCCATGCAGCCGAGAGGTAGTGAGCCGGCCGCACAAGGGGCCTTCCCCTCCAGGAGAACCCTCGAGACTGCGGATGAAGGGCCTACAGCGGCCGTCCTTTCCTCAACGTGCACAGTGGCCATCGTTCCGGTTCCAAAGTCTCTAGGGGTTGCAGCAGGACGTACAGTGGCCGTTTCTTCACCAGTACGTACAGTGGCTGTTACTGCGGTCCTGCTCCCGAAGGAGGAAGAGGCAGATGAGGAACATACAGTGGCCGTTCCCTCCCTGGCACGTACAGTGGCTGTTGCCGCAGGTCTGCCTGCCCAACAGGAAGTAGCTGAGGGACGTACACTGGCCGTTCCCTCCCCGGTACGTACAGTGGCCGTTACCACGAGGCTACTCCCGCAGGCGGAGGAGGAAGTGGATGAGGGACGTACAGTGGCCATTCCCTCCCCAATGCGTTCACTGGTCATCGTCGCGGTTCCACTCCTCCTGCCTTTGCCTGTCGGTGTGTGCTCAATAGCTAGCACACTGAGGAGGACTCCAGGTGTGGCTGCAGCAGAAGGATGTACAGTGGCCGTTCCTTCCCCGATGTGTACAGTGGCCGTCGTCGCAGGGCTGCAGGGGGAGACAGCTGAGGGACATACAGTGGCCGTTCCCTCCCTGGTACATACAGTGGCCGTTACTGTGGTGCTGCCTGGGACTGTATCTGGAGCAGTCCCACCTCGATCCTGACGAGGGCTGGTCCGGCCGAGAAGTAGTGTCGTATTCCTGTGATGTCGCGGTTGGGTAGGTTGAGGGGAAGAGGGACATGGGCAGGGTGTACCTGGGCCCGTTTCGCTCTCTGGCCGGGCAACTGTCATCCGGCCTACCGTGGTGTCCTGAGGTGGGGGGTCTGGCTGCAGGAGCATGCATATTACATCTCTGTGAGACTCAAACTCACTTCGCCATGGTAGGTTTAAGTGATGTGTGGACGTCACATATTTTTTTTTAATGCAAGGAAGAAGAAACCAAAGGCCAGTACTTCGGATGATTGTACCCTCCAAAAGAGGCCAAAAACAAGAAAACAAAGAGCCAAATTCAAGATCAGTTCATTTCGAGATGCCTCTACACACCGCGTTTGAAAGACTTGGGGCCATAGTTAATAGGAAGTACAGACAGAGGGAGACAGTTCCAGAGATGACCTGTTGTTTATCCTTACTATCCACAAACCTTGACTTACTACAGTGTGGATGGTAATTAACTGAAGCTTTTCCGGTCACGTTGGTTAATATATATATAACCTGTGAACCATAATGACCAGAAGAGCTTAAATTTAATATCACCCATTAGATCGGGGTGTGTTGGAAAACTGTCATTAATATGTGACGGCCACACATCTTTTAAACATGCAGTGGTGAGGGCGTTCCACACAGGTGAGGGTGCTTCATGGTGCGATGTTATCAAAAATGACTCTGATATATATGTAACTTGTGCATCAATACTGAACATATATATACAAACGCTAGTACAAAAACACGAGAACTTTCACGTTTCGCCATCAGTGCTTGCCCATGTCACGATTTCATCTTCGCTCCTTCCTCGTCTGTGCAAGAAGACGACGATAACGGAAAAGAATAAAAGAATATTATTTATGTGTTCAATGGGGAGTTGTCTGATGAGTTTAACGATACATCTTAGTGATATATATATTTTTCTTACATTCTTTTCAGGCTAGAAGTTCATTGATTATTGTTCTAAATTAATGCCCAGTATTAACTTCACAAATTGAGCGAAGAGATGCCATAAAATTTAGAATCGGTGTTTTGTAGAATTTTAACTACAACATTTTTTGTTATAGGAATGATGTACAAATTTCGGTCAATATTTATCAGAAGCCACGGCAGGAAGTCAGTTAGTATGATGCGTTTTCTGTCTCCATCTCATCATTTGCTGACACTTTTCTTCTATACCACTTCCGTCGCAGATTAACTCCTTCACCCCTAAGGTCATTAATCCTCCCTGGGGTCATTAATCCTCCCTGAGGGTCACTAATCCTCCCTGGGGGTCACTAATCCTCCCTGGTGATCATTAACTCTCCCTGGAGGTCATTAATCCTCCCTCACTAATGCTCCCTGGGGGTCACTAATCCTTCCTGGGGGTCACTAATCCTCCCTGGTGGTCATTAATCCTCTCTGGGGGTCATTAATCCTCCCTGAGGGTCACTAATCCTCCCTGAGGGTCACTAATCTTCCCTGGGGATCATAATCCTCCCTGGGGTCACTAATCCTCCCTGGGGATCATTAATCCTCCCTGGGGGTCATAATCCTACTTGGGAGTCATTAATCCTCCCTTGGGATCATTAACAACCCCAGGGATCATTTGCGAGGGAAGTGTTATACAAGAAAAGTGTCAGCAAATGGTAAGGTATAAACACAAAACATCTCAAAACACTTCAGTTCCAGTCGTGGCTTCTGCAAAACGCTATCCTAAACTTTCACCACTCAGTAATCATTTTCCATTCCTAGTTCAAAACGGCCATCATCCGCTCACCTGATGTAGTGCTGCCTACTCCTTCCTTCACATATTTATTTTTTTCTGTGTCTGCCCTCCTCTCTTCCTATTTCTTCCATCTTTCCTGTCACTTTTTATTACTCTCCTTTCCTTTCCAGGTGGCTTTACATTGAGTGACAAGCCTAATGGTTTGCTGTATGCCAGGAAACCATTTATAACGCTGTGTGGTAACCATATAACTAACCCATACGAGTTCCCTACATATCAACAATGGGTTGGCGGAGGGTTAGTGCCACTCCCCGTAAAACAACTAACTCAAAGAAAAACCCCCACCCCTTATGGGATTATGGCGTCTGGCTGCAGATAGATAGACAGAAGAATAACAGATAATTACAGTAGCTTTGGGAGTTGCCAGACACCGCTTTATGGCACTATTGCCCACCGTGGGGCAAGTGTTTCATTAACACAGAGAGTAGGACAGCATGCTTTCCGATACAAGTTTCTCTAACTGTCAACATCAAACTACATGCACAATATACACCACACTTCCTTTTCAAAAAAAGTAAAATGGCTTCAGAAAATCAAACCTCGGAGTCCCCGGGGGGTGGAACATAAGTTCCCCCACCATCAGCCCCTCTCCCGATGACGACTCAGAGAGATCCCTGGATCCACTGTCTGACTCACTTCTTCTTCATTTCTGCAACATTCGCGGCCTTTCCTCTAACTTTCTCTCTGTCGAACACCACCTCTCCTCCACTAAACCTAACCTTCTCTTCTTGACAGAGACTCAGCTGTCTGAGACAAGTGACAGCAAACCCTTTTCTGTTTCCTCCTACTTTCTCTATACTCATTTCAAAGCCAAAGGTAGATGTTGTGTATATATACACAACGATTTATCTTGCTCTTGTGTTCCTGAACTTGATTCTTCTGAATTCTCTACACTCTGGCGTCGGCTTTCCTGTCATTCTCTGACTAAATATATCTGTGCTGTTTATATATCCACTAATTCTACTGACTATCAAAAATTCTTTGACTATCTTACTTCTACGATGGAACACATTCTATCCATTTCTCCTTTCTCTGAAATCTACATTCTAGGAGATTTCAATGTTCACCACCACCAGAGAAATTACCAATATGCCGTAAGTGCTTGTGATAGATTAAAAGCATCTACTTGCCCGAGTGCCAGGGGGTTAACTCACCCTCTTCAGGCCCACAGTGGGGGGCGGAGGGACGTTGGTTACAAGATTGTGACAACGAGAGTAAATTCTTACCTGGTCGTGGTGTAGTGGTATGCTGCCTGGCTCTCACCTGAGAGTCCTGGATTCGATTCTCGGCATTTTGGTAATTTCTCTGATGATTTTTTCCTTGTAAAAATACAGGTTCTCTCTTCATTCTGACTTGCCGTAAGTGCTTGGGATAGATTAAAAGCATCTACTTGCCCGAGTGCCAGGGGGTTAACTCACCCTCTTCAGGCCCAGAGTGGGGGCGGAGGGACGTTGGTTACAAGATTGTGACAACGAGAGTTAACTTTTACCTGGTCGTGGTGTAGTGGTATGCTGCCTGGCTCTCACCTGAGAGTCCTGGGTTCGATTCCCGGCATATTGGTAATTTCTCTGATGATTTTTCCTGTGTAAAAATACAGGTTCTCTCTTCTTTCTTCGTTCACCACCACCTTTGGCTCTCCTCTCCTTTCACTGATACACCTGGTGAACAAGCCTACATCTTTTCTATCCTTAATGTCCCAGAGCAGCTTGTACAGCACCCTACCCGTATCCCTGACCGCCTTGGAGAGAGCTCCAACATACTTGACCTCTTCCTCACAACTAATCCTTCTGCTTACACTGTTAATCTTTCCTCTCCATTGGGCTCCTCCAATCACTACCTAATTACCTTAGCCTGTCCTATCACTGTGGTACAGCCTGTGGACCCTCCAAAGAAATGTCGTCCGTGGCACTTTGGAGCTGCTGATTGGGAGGCCCTCAGGCAGTACTTTTTTTTATTTTCCATGGAATGATTATTGCTTTCATGGCCGGGAGCCATCTGAGTGTGCCTTGTGCATTATGGAGGTTATTCTCTGGGCCATGGAAGCATACATTCCTTTCTCATATCCATTGACTAATGCAAGAAAGCCTTGGTTTGATCACGCTTGTTCTAATGCTGTTTGCAACAAGGAGAGGGCCTATAAAAGGTACCAGAGCCAACCCACCCCTGATTCACATCTTGTTTATGTTTCTGCCCAGAATCGTGCTAAGTCTGTTCTTCTCACTGCAAAAATTAATTTCATCCTTACTAAATGCTCTCAACTCTCCAACGCGAATTCTTCCCTCTCCTCCTGGCACCTTCCCAAAAAACTTTCTAACAACTTTACCTGATCATCCTTCCCTCCTCCTTTCTATTCTGATGGCTCTGTATCTGTTTCTTCTACTGATAAAGCAGATCCCTTCACTCAGACTTTCTCCTCCAGTTCTACCTTAGACGATTCCGGTCCTGTTTTTCCATCGCTTCCCCCCTCAGACTTCCTCATGGGTGACATTAAAATTTCTTCAGCTAATGTATTTTCTGCCATCACTGGCCTCAATCCTAACAAGGCATATGGACCTGATGGAGTCCCTCCTGTTGTCCTCAAGAACTGTGCTTCTGTGCTTACACCCTGCCTAGGTAAACTCTTTCGCCTTTGTCTGTCAACCTGTACAGTCACGATTACTAATCTCAGACCAGAGGTCCGTGGTGGGCAGTGTTATGGCCACACTCTAGCCACGCATTCGAACACAGCCTCTGCACAACTGGGCAGGGCAAAGAACTGTAACCAGGTGGTTTGAAGCTTACTACTCCTCATATCTTTGATATCACCATATTCTTATGGTTTCTCCTCCATAATATAATTATCTGTGTTTATTGACAGGGGGCGACATTGCTTCAACCAGTCTGCAATTAAGCAATTTGCAAGGAGTAAAAAAACATGGCCCACTACATGTGGGTATTGGCATTATATATACCGTAACAATGATTTATGAATTAACGGCATTAATTGGCACACATTTTGACCAGAGGGGGCATGCAGCTAAGACGTCGAGTAGGAATAGGGCAATCATTCCCACTGGATGGCAACGGCATAGATATAAACAAGCCTAGATACCGCATCGCCCACTTCAGTACAGCTGCTATGCATCTTTGCGGCAGTCATCTTGGAGCGGGCAAGCATGTAATAGTGAGGCTTGTTTTAGAGTGAATTCAGACTTTGAAAATGAATGCTGTTGTGGTGGAGGTGGTGATGGTGGTTATTAATGTGGTGATGGTGATGGTGGTTATTGTTGTGGTGGTGGTGATGGCTGTTGTGGTGGTGATTGTGGTTGTTGTAGTTGTTGCGGTGGTGGTTGTGGTGGTCATTGTTGTGATGGTGGTTATAGTTGTTGTTGCTGCTGTTGTTGTTGTGGTGGTGGTGGTTGTGGTGATGGTTGTAGTGGTGGTGGTGGTTGTTGTGGTGATTTTTTTGTGGTTGTTGTCGTTGTTGCTGTTGTTGTTGTGGTGGTGGTGGTGGTTGTGGTTGGTTGTGGTTGTGTTGGTTGTTGATGTTGTTGTTGTTGTTGTTATGGTGGTGGTGGTTGTTGTGTTGTTGGTTGTTGCATTGTTGGTGGTGGTGGTTATTTTTGTGGTGATTGTTGTTGTGGTTGTTGCTGTGGTGGTTATTGTGGTGGTTGTTGTTGTGATGGTGGTTGTTGTTGTGATGGTGGTTGTTGTTGTGGTTGTGGTTATTGTTGTGGTGATTGTTGTTGTGGTGTTTGCTGTGGTGGTTATTGTTGTGGTTGTTGTGATGGTGGTTGTTGTGGAGGTGGTTGTTGTTGAGATGGTGGTTGTTGTGAAGGTGGTGGTGGTTGTTTTTGTGGTTGTTGTTGTGGTGGTGGTTATTGTTGTGGTGGTGGTTATTGTTGTGGTGGTAGTTATTGTTGTGGTGGTGGTTATTCTTGTGGTGGTTGTGGTGGTGTTGGTGGTGATTGTTGTTGTGGTGGTGGTGGTTGTTGTGATTGTGTTTTTTTTTGTGGTGGTGGTTGTTGTAGTGATGGTGGTTGTTGTGGTGGTGGTTTTTGTGGTTGTTGTGGTGATGGTGGTTATTGTTGTGATGGTGGTGGTTGATGTGCTGGTGGTTGTGGTGATGGTGGTGGTTGTTCTTGTGATGGTGGTGGTTGTTGTTGTGGTGGTGATTGTTGTTATGGTGGTGGTTGTGGATGTTGTTGCTGTTTTGGTTGTGGTGGTGGATTGGTGCTGGTGGTAGTGGTTGTTGTTGTTGTTGTGGTGGTGGTGGTGGTGGTGGTGGTTGTGGTGGTGGCTGTTATGGTGGTGGCTGTTGTTATGGTGGTAATGGTCGTGGTTCCTGGTTCATCTGGAATATGAACTCGGTGGACTGCAGGCTTAAATTTCCCTTCTGCAACCCACCATCCTGCTTTCGGAGGATAGGGAAGCAGCTGAGGGACTTTTGCATAACCAGACAGTTGAGACGCTCTCGCTCTCGGTATCTACTATCTATCTATTGCCAGACGCCTAAATCCCGTTTGGGGTGGCCACAAACAAATCACCTCCAGGTCGTCCTGTTCCCCGCCATTTCACTCCCCTGCTTCCAGCTCAAACCCCCCTCTCTCATATACCCCTCCACCCCATCCCTCCATCTCATCCTCGGCCTCCCCCTCCATCTTCCCCCCTCCACCTCACTCACATACACTCTCTTCGTCAGTCTTTCACCCTCCATCCTCTCCACATGGCCAAACCACCTCAGTGTGTTCCTCATAACACTTCCTATCACATCCACATCCACACCACAACGCTCCTTTATATCCTCATTCGTCAGCCTGTCTCTCCATGTGACTCCACAGGCTCCTCTTAAATAACTCATTTCCACTGCTCTCACTCTTGACTTGTGTCCCTCCAACAACGTCCAAGCTTCACTTCTATACGTTAGAGTTGGTATCACAATACTGTCATGTAGTAACTTTTTCACTACCATGCTCACTTCCCTGTTTCTTATCACTGCTTTCAAAGAACCAGCAACCTTTCTTCCCTGCTGTACCCTTTCAAGCACTTCACCCTCCAAACCTCCATCCTTACTCATCACACTACCCAAGTACTTGAACGTACTCACTTTTCCAATTCCTCACCATCCAACCTCGCTGTACATTCACTGACTTCACCTCTCTCAAAGACCATCACTTTACTCTTCCCTACATTCACCTTTAGATTCCGTTTCTTGCACACTCTCCCAAACTCATCCACCAAGCCTTGCAGCTCCCCTTCGTCTTCACTCAACAACACAGTATCATCTGCCAACAACAGTACAGGGAGTTTCCAAACACTATCTTCCCTCACCAGGGCCACTCCAACATCCACTACCCTACCTTGTACCTTTTTTATTACCCTATCCATGAACAGATTGAACAACGATGGAGACATGACACATCCCTGTTTCAACCCAACCTCCAAAGAGAAAAATTCACTTAGTTCACCATCCACAAGCACTCCAGCCTTAGCACCATCATACATACTCTTCACAGCATTCAACAACTTTCCATCTACTCCATATATTCTTAATACTTTCCACAATCCTTGTCTATCCACCCTGTCATATGCTTTCTCCAAATCCATGAAAGCCGCATACAACTTCTTTCCCTTCTTTAGAAACTTTTCCACTCAAGATCTAAGAATGAATATCTGATCTACACAACCTCTTCCCTTCCTAAAGCCTCCCTGTTCTTCTCCAACTAATTCCTCTGTTCTTTCTCTAACTCTGTCAATAAGTATTCTACCATACACTTTTCCTATTATACTAAGAAGACAAATGCCCCTATGATTACCACACTCTTCTTTTTCCCCTTTTCCTTTGCACAAGGGAATAATTATACCTGACTTCCAATCCTCCGGGACTCTACCTTCCTCCCAGGCCAATCTGCACATCTTCCACATCCATTCTACTACTATCTCTCCCCCATGCTTCAGCATTTCACCACACACTTCATCAATTCATGGGGCATTCCCCAATTTAACTTTCTTCATTGCTTCCACAACTTCTATCCTACTGATTTCTTCCTGTCTTCTCACCTCCCTCCTTCTCCTAGCCATTCCCCAGCCACTTATACTCGCATTGCTTCCATCCTGTATGTTCAACAATTCCTTAAAGTGTTCTCTCCATCTGCTCATTTTTTCTCCCTTCTCCATTAGTAATCTACCATTTTTATCTTTCACTCCCCTGCTAACCTCACTTCCACCCTTTCATACTCTCTTCACCTCTTTCCAGAACATTTTCTTACAGTCCCTCCACTTTACATTCAAATTCCTTCCAAATTCCTCATCCACTCTCTTCTTACTCTCTCTTACTAATCTTTTCACCTCTCTCTTTCTTTCTACATATAACTCTCTCTTCTGCCTCTCAACTTCTTCCATGCCCCTATTTCTCATCCATTCAATGTATGCTTTCTTCTTTTGTGCCACAGCCTGTCTCACCTCTTCAGTCCACCATGCTGCTCTTTGCACCCTCCTCCATCTTCTCTTCCTCCCACACACCACATCACATATTCCTTCTGTAAATATCCTGCACACACCTTCCACGTCCCCAAATTCATATATGCCCAATCGTTCCTCCACTTCTCTCTTATACTCTGCCTTTTTCTCATCCTCTTGTAACCTTTCCATTCTCCTTGCAACTACTCCTTCCTCTCGTCTTTCCCTTCTTCTATTCCTCCATCTTACTTGTATCCTAATTCTGGCCACCACTAAGTAGTGGTCAGAAAGTCCACTCCCCCAACCTCTATAAGCTCTTGCATCCATTACACATCGCATCCTTTCGTCCACACGCACATAATCAATCATTGCCTTCCTTTCATTCCGTTCACCACCCACCCTTCTCATCACTCGCCATGTATACCTGTGGATCATTTTATGCCTGAAGAGGGTATTGGGTATCACCAACCCCCTCCCAGCACAAATGTCCACTAACGCACTGCCATTCTCATCTATCGCAGCAGACACACCCCACTCACCAACTATTCCATCCACCTTCACATTCCCTACTTTACCATTCATATCACCGATCAAAAACACTCTCTCATTCCTTCCAAACTTTTCCATGCACACTTCCACATTTGTCCAGAACTCTTCTCTCACTCTGCTAGCACGATCTTGCTTTGGTGCATACATACACACAATCGCCCACATTTGTATTCCAACTTTCAACTTTACCCACACAATCCTTGATCCAACTGATCCATACTGTCTTATGCTCTTCTTCCATCTTTTACTCACAACTATACATACTCCTTCCTTTGCCCTCTCATTCTCACCTACCCCTGCACATATACCCCATCCATACTCCCATTCTCTCACACTTTCTCCTCTCCATTTTGTTTCAGTCATTCCACATACATCCACTTTTGAATCCTCAAGCACCTGGACAATCTCTCTTTCTTTCACCTCATCATTCGCTCCTCTTACATTCCACGTAGCCATTACCAAGTCCTTTGTCCGGTCCTGGGTCGTCATCGTTTGGTCAGTCCTTGTCCGAGGCTTCTTGTTTGTTTTTTAGTTAGTTGTTTTCCGGGGAAGGGCACTAACCCTCCGCCAACCCTTTTAGTCGCCTTTAACGACAACCAGGGATACTGGGGGAGTATTCTTGAAAAAAAAACCTACCCCCAGGGGGGTCACCATAGATATATTCCGACGCTTTCTACACCCAAAAGCAGCACAGTGCTGTTGCATTTCAAGGTAAATAGTGGTCAGCTTTGACCATCGTCAGGAACACGACATCGTCTGCCTCTACCGTTCCAAGATGGCGGCCGCGCAGACGCATCTAAAGTAGTGTCATTTGGCATCTAGGCTTATTCATAACTATGGGCAACGGGGCCTGTTATCACTAGAGAAAAATATTCAGTTCAAAGTACTAGTCATAGTAAATTTTTGTCAATAAGTATTATAAAGCATTCTTACTTAGAATATGTCGTGTGAATGCCGGCTGCTGTGTCAATCGTGGATATTTCTCTGCTATAACCTATCAACAGCTCGGTTAAAGGCTCGCCTCAAGAAATAGGTCAGTGAAATAAACAGATTAATAAAACACAATATGAAATTCAAATATAATCATGCACTCATTATTGACTAAAAATAACAGTTATAACCAAACTTGTCTATTTCTTACCATGTATATATTACTTGAGAAAATATAATATGTGAAACAAAAGTGCTTCAGTGATGCCTAGAAAATTGTTCATTGAAGCCCTAAACCTTTCTGAAACGATGGTGGAGTGTGTCTGACTGTGTAGCCTACGCCTGGCCACGACTTTGGCTAACTCTCTGGTCAGAGATTAGTGATCACGAGTATACCTTTCCTTCTTGCTGGAAGTTTGCTCTCAGCCAGTTCCAAAGAAGGGTGACCGTTCCCAATTTTCTAACTATCGTCCAATTGCTTTAACATCCTGTGTTTCAAAATTTTTCGAGTCAAGTCTTAATAGAAAAATTTTATGGCATCATTCCTATCACAACCTCCTTTCTGATCGTCATTGTGGGTTCCGTCAAGGACTCTCCACTGGCGAACTTCTCACCTATCTTTCAGACTCCTGGTCATCCTCCTTTCGGAACTTTGGTGAAACCTTTGCCATTGCACTTGACAACTCAAAGGTTTTCAATCGAGTCTGGCATAAATCTTTAATTTCCAAACTGCCCTTTTACAGTTTCTATCCTTCTATCTGTGCCTTCATCAATAGCTTCCTTTCTGGTCGTTCTATAGCTTATTTGTAGACGGCCATCGTTCTTCTCCTAGATCTATCAACAGTGGTGTTCCTCAGGGCTCTGTCCTATCACCAACTCTCTACCTTTTATTCATCAGTGATCTTCTAAGCCTTACATCCAACCCTATCCACTCGTTTGCTGATGATTTCACCCTTCACCTATCTATTCGGTTCCCGCAACGTCCATCACAGCAGTTACTTCAACAAACAAGGGATGAGGCTATGGCACACCTTATGTCTGACTTGGCTCATATCTCTGACTGAGGTAAAAATAATCTTGTTGTTTTTAATGCTTTAAAAACTCAGTTTTTACACCTATCAACCCAACACAATCTTCCACAGGAGTGCCCTGTAAGGTTTAATAATATCCAACTCAATCATGCATCATCCTTGAACATGCTTGGGGTTTCATTCACTCGGGACTTATCTTGGAAAACTCATATTGCATCTCTTGTAAAATCTGCTTCCATGAGATTAGGTATGCTAAACCAACTCCATGCCTTCTTTACCCTCGCAAAGTTGTTGACTTTATACATAGGTCTTATTCGCCCCTGTTTGGAGCACAACTCTCACGTGTGGGGAGGCTTCCCACATACAGCTCTTCTCGATAGGGTGGAGTCAAAGGCTTTTCGTCTCATCAACTCTCCTCCTCTTAGTGCCTTCCTTCAACCTCTGTCTCTTCGCAGCACTGTTGCATCTTTATCTCTTTCCTATCGATACTTCAGTGATCACTGCTCCTCTGAATTGTCTGCTTGCATCCCGCCACCTCTACGACGGGTGCTTAGCACCTGTCTAGCAACAAACTCTCATCCCTTTTCTGTCCAACACTCTAATGCAAGAGTTAACTGTTATTCCCAGTCTTTCATTTATGCAACAGGTCAACTCTGGAACTGTCTCCCTCTGTCTGTATTTCCTACTTCCTATAATCTCCAGTCTTTTAAACGCTGTGTGTCCAGGCATCTTGAAATGAACGGATCTTGAATTTGGCTCTCTTTTGTATTATTTTTGTTTTTTCTTGGAAGGAACGGTTTGCGGGCTCCGAGCTTTTGGTTCCTTCTTTCTTGTATAAAAAAAAAAAAAAGGTACCTACGCATTGGCTTAAGTCAGATAATTTTCACATCTGCATGACTGTAGCGTAGTATTAGTAAGATTTCAGAAATTGTAATGCTGAATTATCTTCATTATTATTATTATTGTTATTACTATTATTATTATTGTTATTATTATTATTATTATTATTATTATTATTATTATTATTATTACTGTTGTTGTTGTTGTTGTTGTTGGTGGTGGTGGTGGTGGTGTTGTTATTATTATTATTATTATTATTATTATTATTATTATTATTATATTAGTATTATTATTGTTATTGTCATTATTACTATTATTATTATTATTATTATTTTTATTATTATTATTATTATTATTATTATTATTATTATTATTATTATTATCATTATAATAATAATAATAATAATAATAATTATTATTATTATTATTATTATTATTAATACTATTTTAGTATTAGTACTATCATGATCATCATCATCATCATCATCATCATCATTATTATTAGTATTGTTATTATTATTATTAGGAGAAAGTACTATTTTCTAATAGCGCAGAAACAATATAAACCTACCGTAATTAATTAACATTGTAAAATTTCATCACTTCTCAAAATGCTTCACACTGCCAGACTACGAATAAATAAATTAATTAATAAATAAATATATAAATAAATAAACTTCCTGATCCCTTACTGCCTACTGAACACCATACGCAAAGGGACGCTTTATATAATTTTCTAAAACCTCTCCAGTTAGCCCCGTTGAAGCTAATACCGTACCTGAGACTTGGTATACCCTTTTCACTCTAACTTGGCCTAAATTTGCCCTCTCTCCATCTTGAATGCCGAGTATTAATAACAGATTTGTAATTAATAACAGAGCTATGGATAGGGCGTAGAGCCAGAGCATTGTATTTTTCTGCCACTAAGGTTTTTTTATGCAAAGAAGAAGTAACCAAAGGCTACAAGTCTGCAAATTGTTCCCTTCAAGAAAAAATTAAAGGAAGATAATAGTGCCAAATTCAAGAACTTTTCGTTTAAAGATGCATGGACACACTGCGCTTAAAAGACTGGATGTCATAGGCAGTAGGAAATACAGACAGAGCGAGACAGTTCCAGAATTCACCTGTTGCATACCTAAAGGACTTGGAGGAACGGTTAACTCTTGCATTAGAGTTGGACAGCAAAGGGATGAGAGTTTGTTACTAAACGGCTGCTACTTCTCGTGGAATAAGCTGCAAAAAGACGAAAATTCAGGCCACATTAAGGTGCGAAGAGTATAGTATGCAAGCCTTCACTCCTGATGGTATTACATGATTTGAAAAAAAAAAAAAAAAAAAGAACTCCAACCACCACTGGGAATTAGAAATTTTGCATACAAGTCAAGGTCGTCACCAGTGCTTTCAATATACTGTATACCAGCAAATTAATATTATTGTTTCATTTTCACTGGAGCACTTGCAAAATGTCTCTCTATCTATCTATCTATAGCCAGACACCACAATGCCGTAAGGGGTGGCCATTTGTATTTTAGTTGTTTTGTTATGAGTCCATATTATAATTACAAATCATAATAGATAGATAGATAAATAGATAGATAGACAGCTCTATGCGAGCCTGGGAATGGGAAATGATCTTGCAAGTTACACTGAGGAAAAGCTGACGACAGAGTACGAAATAGCCAGTCAGTTAGTTGTCAGCAATTCACGAGGTGAACAAAGCCTTGTTGACCATACACACACATACTCACACACAGGCTTCTAGAACTTTCCAATCACAGGGAACACACGTGATACGTCTCCTGTTTCACCAGAATTTAGGAAAGAGAGCTCAGAAGGAAGCTAGCCATAGAACAGACAGGTCGCAGGGAGAAGGGCTTAGCAACTTGAGAGAGAGAGAGAGAGAGAGCGAGACAGGGAGACAGGGACTCTGCTCATACTCACTCGTGAGTGAGACTTGTTAATATTTCCAAGACAAATAAAAATAGTCCCATACAATTCTATACCTCTCCTGTCACTACATGACAAAGGGGAAAGAAGATTATCTACTTACAAAGCTACTCAAGTATAACAACCGCTCGTCCACAAGTCTAATATATATAACTTCTCTACAAGTAACTACAAAGTCTTTTATGACATTTGGTAGCAGCGAACGTATACGAACCTCGTCTACGAATCAACATTGAATTCCTACAAAATATCAAGATTGAAAACAATAATACCTCTCACAACCAACAACTCACAAATAGCTCCTGATAGTATTCTCTCCAACCAGCCCCCTCCGTCTCCCCGATCATCACGCTGATGTAGAGGTGAAGAGGTCACAGGACGCCTTGCAAGTAGTTTAACAATATATTGATACAAACAATCTTGCAACTTCTACGACGAACCAGCGAACTACAACCATCTACAATCAACCACAAGTAACAACTCTACGAGTCGTCTGTATAATCTTCTACAAGTAGCGGCAGTCTTCATCCTACAACGAGTAAATCACAAGAGAAAAGGACCGAGAAAACATCGACAAAGAAAAACAAAACAAACAAACGAAGAGTGAGACGCGACTCATACCTCATAACCACTAGACCTCACCCTCCTCTCTCTGCTACATCCACCCAACCCCCGACGCTGACACAGGAGTCAAGAGGTCAAGACGACGAAGCAAATACCAAGTCCATATTCACAACTCATCTTACTCACTCATCTTCACTCAAGTTACTCATCGCTACTCATTTACTCACCACAGCTACCAGTGTGGGAAGCCGACGTCACCATGTGCTGAGATGACATCACAACGCGAGTCTGCCATGCCAAGCAACGTGTGACTGACACCAGGCACCTCTCACCCACTACTCATTACTCATTATTCACATAGCTCCTACTCATACTCATTTATTTTCACAGTTGAGTTGGAAATTCTATGCTGAGGTTTGCCTGGGACAGCTGTTAACCACCACAAGCACCAGGCCATGGAATTTCCTGAGTAATATCGTCCATCAACACACCACTAGAATTATCAAGAGATCTTCAATCAAACCTGCATTTTTCTTCCGAGATCGACTTTTGTATCGACACACCTCTACGATCTGTATCAAGTGGGTAAAATTATACTTACTCATTTCTTCTCAGTGCTAAAATTAGCTATATTCAACTTTTTTTTGCTTATTTCCATATATACACTTATACACTCACTATCTATCATTTATTTCAACTTATTTACTCATCTATTTTGTTAGGACATAAATAAACAAGAGGCGTATTTCATAACACCATATCTTAATGACAGGAATATTTTCGCCACCACCCACGTTAATACCAGATGACACACAATTTGCCACAACAACAGACTCACAATTAAGAGAGCCCCAAGGCAACCCACCCCTTGTACAAACCTCACCACACACTAAAGATCAAGAAACAAATACGGCAGTTTCAGATGATGAGTGGGAAATCCCCTCTGACGTAGCAAGTGCGGACTTTGTCGCCGACTTGCCCACGTATGCCAATATACTTAACAGGGTTCACCGGTCCGGTCGTACATATTCCACCATTCCCTCACACAACGATAAACACGTCCAAGTTGAATTAACAGAGCAAACAGTGAAAATGCATCAAAAAACAAATACCGCTGATCTAACAACCACACCTCAAGTGTTTGTGTATCACGAGGATAAAACTGCCCCAAAATTCTCTGACACAGACAAAGATCGCATTGATGTCATTTCATTAGTCAGTCAGTGCGAACAAATGTTCATCAAGCGCCACATACTAGATGAACAAGAGAAAATTGCTATTTTTTCATCTTGCATAAGCCAGGAAAGATGTCCAGCGAGCAATTTGCTTCGCTCCGACAAGCTCCATAGGGCTAGGACATATGATGAATTTAAAACTGAATTTTTGAAGAAATTTTCTGGAGGTATGAACTTCTTGCCAGGTATAATTCCAGAATTACATAAAATTGTAGATCTTGTAAGGGAGCACACTACAAACCATGTGCTCAGTGAAATAACTGCTGATGTCTCCACAATCAAAAGAACATTGTTAGTTACTTTGGAAAATTCTAATTGGATAACAGATGATGGAAAGATGTCCCCAGACCTCGTCGTGGACATCATTGGTTATGTAGCTGTCTTGTGTAAATTACCTGATAGGACCCTTAAGATCGCCAAGACGATCGCGTACACCCCAGGAATGTGCTTGCTAGACTTAATGAACGAGGTAGAGATGCAGTGCAGTAAAGCAGGTATGGTCGACACACATGCACATTCTGGTAGAATGAGGGTACCTGAGACAGTATCAGCTGTGAAAACATCTACACCGACCCCAAACAGAGAACAAAATCGATCGTGACCAGAAAGCAGGCAGACCAAACAACCAAACATGACAAGGCCTCGTTCACAGACGCCTTGCTACAGGCAGTTTCATAAGTTTTCGCGCAGCCCGAGCAGGTCTCGCGCCATAAACAACACTTCTTATGGGAAATCACATTGTAGGTCACAGTCAAGGGATAGGTCCATTCTATGTCATTATTGTGCAAAACCAGGACACACAAGGTATGAATGTTTTATCAAGGCAAAAGAGGACAAGCAAAAGACACAAGGATTTGGTCCTTACTGTAGGCATCATAGATACCAAGGGCACTGGACCAGTGATTGAAAAACAGTAGAAAAAATTGTGTCTATGTTCAAATCGGGGGAAGACCAAGTCATGACAAAAAACGAACAAACGTAAAGAAAAACAAGTCTAAACTTCACATAGGAGGCATGTTGGGAAATGAGTGTATCTTGATACCAGCTGTATGTGAGGATCAAAACGTTTCCTTATTTTTAGATACAGGCTCTCCAGTGAACTTAATAACACATGAAGAACTAAATAGAATTCTTAAAAATAAAAAGAAAGTAACTTTTCTGGATGAGGCTGATTTAAATTTATACACAGTAGATGGACAAGAGATTACACTGAAAGGTATGATAAGATTAAATATCAGTTTCACAGAGACTACAAGACCATTCTCTGCATTTTTTTATATCGTTGAAAACTTAGCAATTAAAGCTTATATGTTACTGGGCTTAAGATCCATGAGAGCTGAGAACATAACCATACTCCCACAAATGAATGGAATAGACTTTGACAATGAATTCATAGAGGAAATAACTTCAGAGCCCTCACCGATTGGTAGAAGTGAGCCAAAAAGAATTGGTAATATTAAAGGCCTAAACAAACATACACAAACAGATGAGTGTATAGATCCACTCCCACCACCAACCTCATCCTCCAGAATTAGTGACCCAGATAACAGTACTGATTTATCAATTTTTCCAGCCCATCTCACTAATGATTTAGTTATACCACCTAATTCATACATGAAGGTTACCATAAAGAGCAAATTACGGAATAGTACTATTCTTGTCTTAGAAGAATTATGTAAAGTAAAGGGATTGTCAGTAGAAAACGCATTATGTCATACGAACGACGAAGGGCGAACTCAGATATTCATAATTAATCACATGAATGGGGAAGTTCAGTTGAAAAAGGGAACTTGCATAGTTAATATTGAAAAATGTCCAGCCCCTGTGAAGGAAATAGTTATAGCTGGAGTGACAAGTGAGATAAAATCTACGGATAGAGAAAGACTAAAAGAGAATTTAATTCACTCAGGTGAATTTGATGAAGAAAGTGATTTGTTAACCCTGCTGGAAACACACAGGGACACCGTAGCATTGCCCGGAAAACAATTAGGGTGTACTAACTTGATTAATCACATGATTAATGTGCACCCAGAAACACCACCAATTTTCGTATCAGCTTACCGCATACCACGCTCCCAACATACACTTGCAAATCAGTATGTCGATGAAATGTTAAAACTTGGAATTATTGAGCCTTCAGCTTCCCTGTGGAATGCCCCCTTATTCTTCGTGCCCAAACGAAATGGAGAAATGCGTGCGGTAGTAGATTACCGTAAACTAAATAATCACACAATCCCAGACAGATTTCCCATGCCATTGCTAAGCGATGTTCTACAGAATATTGGTCCTGAGAGTAATATATTCTCGACCATCGATCTCCTAAACGGCTATTATCAGATTCCGGTATCTAAGGAGTCACGTAAATACACTGCCTTTTCAACAAACAGAGGCCATTATCAATATACAAGAATGCCAGTGGGACTGAGGACAGCCCCAGGCACATTCCAGCGTCTTATGAATTACGTATTGTCCGGAATTTTAGGACAAGGAATATTTGTTTATCTTGACGATATTATAATCGCAACGAAGAATATTAAGGATCATCTCAGGAAATTAGACTTACTCTTACAAAAGCTTAGTGATGCTGGTTTAAAAATTAAACTTTCTAAATGCAAATTTTGCTTTAAGGAAATAAATTTCTTAGGCCACAAATTAAGTTCTGATGGTCTTCACACCACTGATGACAAAATACAGGCAGTGAGAGATTTTCCTGAACCCACTACGACTGACGAAGTTAGACAATTTTTAGGTCTGGCTGGGTACTATAGGTCATTCGTACCACAGTTCTCTCATATAGCCTTTCCTCTATTCCAACTACTCAAAAAAGATGCTGTATTCCAATGGGAAGAAGAACAAAAAAGGGCATTTAACAATCTACAGATTAAACTAACAAATGCACCTTGTTTAGCATATCCAGATTACACAAAATCATTTCTTATTTGTACAGACGCATCAGTTAAAGGATTAGGGGCTGTACTGATGCAGGAAGATAAAAGAGGAAAGAATCAACCAATTGCATTTGCCAGCAGACAAACAAGAGGTGCAGAGAAAAATTATTGCACTACAGACTTAGAGGCACTTGCAGTGGTTTTTGCATTACAAAAGTTTCGAGATTTGGTATATGGTTACGAAATCCACTTATTCACCGACCATAAACCACTGGTGGGTATGTTTAAAGAAAAACTCCTTTCTGGGAGGAGAGCAAGATGGAAATATACAGTTGAAAACTACAATGTACAAATTCATTATATACAAGGTAAAATGAACATAGTAGCTGACGCATTATCTAGGAACCCGAACACAATTCAGGTCGCGGCGTTAGATCTCAAAGGAAATATCCCAAACCACGAGGATATCGCAAAGGCACAAAGACTTGACCCAATATGGTCTAAAGTTATGTACAAGTTAGAAAGTGGAGATGACATACAAGTACCCAAACTGCATGTCCCACTTGAACAATTCACAATGGTCAATAATACATTATACAAAATTAACTCTAAACAACCAAAACGCCAAAGAAATACTAACCAGTTGGTAGTACCTAATGACATGATACCCCAAGTATTACGATTGATACACGACAGCCCACATGCAGGACATCCTGGAAAGAATAAGACATTCAACCAAGCCCAGCTGTTATATTACTGGCCTTCATTACGAAAAGATAGAAACATTCATATAGACAAATGCGAATCATGTGCGAAACACAAAGGATACCCAATCACACCTGCACCGATGGGTAATTACCCCGTACCACATCAACCATGGGACGTTGTCGCTGTTGATTTACTCAAGATGCCATTATCATACAATAATAACCTATACTTATTCGTAGCAACGGATCATTTTTCATGTTATGTCATTTTAGCTCCAATTAAAGATAAGACAGCAGAGACAGTAGCAAAGGCAATAACAGATAATGTAATATGTCGCTTTACTACCCCAAAGGTACTAACAAGTGATAATGGAGGAGAATTTAATTCTGAGATCTTACAAGAAATATGTAAACAATACATCAAAAAGGTTAACGTTTTGGCCTATCACCCAGCATCGAATGGGTTGGTAGAGAGACAAAATTAAAAGTATTAGATGTGCTACGACACATTCTCAGTGAAAATTATGCAAGCTGGGATGATTGGATTCCCAGAGTAGAAGCCTCAATTAATGGATCTATAAATAAATCCATAGGTGACACACCACATTTCATTATATATGGCACAGATAAAAAATTACCATATGAGCTCCTAGAAGGTGACAGCATGCCTATATACAATTACGATGATTACTCTAAACTCCGTTTACGTGAATTCCAGGACATTCACAAAAGAGTCAAAAAACAATTAACGACGTCCAAGGAAGAAATGACGGAGGCATTTAACAAGAAGGCAAGAGATTCACCTATCAGCTTAGGAGACATTGTTTACGGTGTCATTCATACGAGAGACAATAAATTATCCACAAAATTTGTGGGCCCATACAGAGTAATTAACATAAAAGCAAACAAAGTTTTAATTAAGTCACTTTCAAGTGGCGAGGAGAAACAAGTTCATATTGACCATTTAAAACGAGTTTCAAGGGAATTATCCCATAATTATTCAGCCTCGGATACAACCGAACAGGTGAACGTACCTCAAGAAACCAAGCAAGAACACAACAATGATTACAAAAAGAAATTAAGGTCATATACCAAACAATCGAACATAGGTGCAGCTGTTCCAATCAAATCTACAGTACATCATTTACGAGAATTAAATATCGATTTAAACTCCTTCTATAAATGAAATAACAATCAACCATAACGCACATCATCACTATCATCGACCACAGCATGACCATACTAGGAAATTAATAGATTTTTTTTTTTTCGGTAGGTTACGATGAAGGGACTTATGCTATGGATTCTCCTCTACATATCAAGAGGATATGCGCACTTAGATCCCCAACACATAGTACGACAAGGATGCCTCATAGCTCCAACGGCCACGACTACAATCGTTAAGGACGTCATGAGTACTGAAATAAGTCTAGATTACTTGTATGAATTACCTACTTATCTAGACAGGCTTGCAACGCCGATGCGAACTCTGGACTTCATGATAGGAAATTATGTTTCACAAGCACATAACACCAAGGAAGTGAATGAAATAGTAAAGTTAGCGAAATGGAAACTAGAACAGGCAAAGTCAACTATGCTCATCATGATCCAAGATCTCCCATCTTATGGAACGGAGGTACTGAGCGACAGGAACAACATCACACGTACTCGCCAAAAGCGCGGTTTGTTCGACCTGGGTGGCGCAATTCTTGGAAACATCTTTGGATTGGCTACAGAGGATGACCTTAAAGAAATAAACAACAAATTTAATAAGATAGCTCAGGTACTAACATACCAAGATAAATTCATCACAGGACAGAACTCAGCAATGAAGACAATTGTGAAAAATCTGAAAAAAGCAGAAAACATAGCTCTCGAGAGTGTAGATAAAATAAATGAAATGGAGGGAAACAGTACACTTTTCCAACACTTCTCCATCATCACAGAACATATTGACACGATTATACTACAATTAGAGAATACTAGAGATCGTTTCAGGGCGCTTATGCAAGGAATTTCGAATGCTGGTGATGGCAAGATCACAATTGACTTACTCCCAGTTCATGAGCTACGTCAGATAGTTAGTCAAGGCATACGTAAACATAAATTGAAACCGTTGTTCCGCAGTAGGGAATTCATGCAATATTACCCATATTTAGAAGCAACACTAACACCAACATCAGTAGTAGTTCATGTACCATTCATCACTGAAGACCTGTTCACAGTATACCAAATACATCCCTTCCCCTATAAAAATAACAACACTTTGGTCATCATCAACATCAACACAGACACCGAACTCATCATGGTCTCCAAGAGACGGGACACTGTCACTTTCGCAAGTGAATCAACGATTGAACGAAAGTGCCGCACATCCTTACATGCTGTTCATCTTTGTCCTGCGTACATTTTCACGTTTCAGCCTACTGATACAGTCCCTTGTGAAATGGCTATCATCAGAAATGACAATATTCATCATCACTGCAACTTCACTTTTGCTCCAGATAAACTTGTACACCATCAACGCATTGGACACTCAGTTTTTTTAGTTCCCTCATAACACATCAGTTTACATAGTCTGTCCAGATATACCACCATCTCATACATCAGCATCAGGATTATACATAGCACCAGACTACTGTGCGGTATTTACACCAGCCATGTCTACTTTATCCACCATCAATCACTACGCCATTCTCAATCATACACACAAACATTTCCACCCACTGCCTGATATGGACTTAAACATGAGCACAAGTATTAAGTTGACTTCACCTAAGTTTGAAACTATGCAGCTGATCAATGAAACAATGAAGCCCTGGGAAGATTTGAGTTTGAGTATGTTCAACCCATATTATGTGTATAGCCCAGCACGTACTGTCTTTATAATCGTCTGCATTGTAGTTGCAGTACTGCTGTTCGCAATGCACAGAATGCATGCAAGAATTGCTAATTTGGAGTCATTATTTAGTGGGAGGAGAGTTAACATCCAAGTTAACCCCCCTGAATGAAGTGTACATATTTTGTATATAGTATTAATTATATATATAAAAAAAAATACAAAGAAGAATGACCCATGTATGGCATACCAGTACCATTATCTTTAAATGAAATATTAATAACTCTTACCATAATCTTAATTTTAAACTTTTTTTTTTTCTTGCATGTATGCATTTCACTACAATAACCCAAGTACATACTGTATTACAGTTAAATAATTTACTTTTAATGCATTTATTCAAATATGTATACAACTTGTTTAAAATGTAATATTGCTGAATAATCACTATTTACTATAAATATTATATGTATACAATATTATAATCAATATTATGTACTAATAGATTAGCATGTGTCAATGATAATTGCTGTCGGAGGTCCTTCAGCTGCGTGGACCGAGCATATGTTATGAGTCCATATTATAATTACAAATCATAATAGATAGATAGATAAATAGATAGATAGACAGCTCTATGCGAGCCTGGGAATGGGAAATGATCTTGCAAGTTAAACTGAGGAAAAGCTGACGACAGAGTACGAAGTAGCCAGTCAGTTAGTTGTCAGCAATTCACGAGGTGAACAAAGCCTTGTTGACCATACACACACATACACACATACTCACACACAGGCTTCTAGAACTTTCCAATCACAGGGAACACAAGTGATACGTCTCCTGTTTCACCAGAATTTAGGAAAGAGAGCTCAGAAGGAAGCTAGCCATAGAACAGACAGGTCGCAGGGAGAAGGGCTTAGCAACTTGAGAGAGAGAGAGAGAGAGAGAGAGAGAGAGAGAGAGAGCGAGACAGGGAGACAGGGACTCTGCTCATACTCACTCGTGAGTGAGAGACTTGTAAATATTTCCAAGACAAATAAAAATAGTCCCATACTATTCTTTACCTCTCCTGTCACTACATGACAAATGGGAAAGAAGATTATCTACTTACAAAGCTACTCAAGTATAACAACCGCTCGTCCACAAGTCTAATATATATATCTTCTCTACAAGTAACTACAAAGTCTTTTATGACAGTTTTACGGGGAGGGGGACTAACCCTCCACCAAACCACTTGTTGACATGTAGGGAACACATATGGGTTGGTTATATGGTTACCACCCAACGTTGTAAATGGTTTCCTGGCTTACAGGAAACAATTAAGCTTGTCTTTCAGTGTCAAGCCACTTGAAATGGAAAGAACAGTAATAAAAAGTGACAGGAAAGATGGGAGAAATAGGAAAAGAGGAGGGCAGACACAGAAAAACAGTGATAAAGGTGAACAAAGACGTAGGCAGCACTACATCAAGTGAGTGGATGATGATGAGAAACAGGAAGAGAGGAAGGAAGAGACAGAAAAAAAAAAAAAGCAAAATATACAACTTTTCAATATCATGGCGAAATTTTTATTCGTATGTAAAATAATGCAGCTACAAAGAATAAATATGATTTCCCCCCCCTCGTAGGGTAATGAAGGGTAACGCGGGGTACTTTTACTTTCTGCGTAAGGCTGTGCAGTATCAAGCAGTGTGGCCATACTGCATGAACGATAAAAATTACTTTGCTCTTCTCGCCAAGCTTTTTTCATCTTAAACATTTTTCCTCTCCTCCTCCTTCATATTCATCAACTTTTTTTCAACTTACTTTTTCCTCTTTCCCTTTTCCCCTGACACGCCACCCTCTCCCATGCACTCCCTCACAGACAGAGCAGACTCACTCAAGGGGGACAGCAGACTTACTTGAGGGGGACAGCAGACATACATGATGGGGACAGCAGACATACATGAAGGAGACAGCAGACTCACTTAATGAGGATAGCCGACTTATTTGAGGGGGACAGCAGACTCACTTAATGGGGACAGCAGACTCACTTAATGGGGACAGCAGACTCACTTAATGGGGACAGTAGACTCACTTAACGAGGACAGCAGACTCAATGGAGACAGCAGACTCACTCGAGGAGGACAGCAGACTCACGTAATGGGGACAGCAGACTCACTTAAGGGGGACAGCAGACTCACTTGAGGGGGACAGCAGACTCAAGGGGGACAGCAGACTCACTTGAGGGGAGCAGCAGACTCACTGAATGGGGACAGCAGACTCACTGAATGGGGACAGCAGACTCAAGGGGGATAGCAGACTCACTGAATGGGGACAGCAGACTCACTGAATGGGGACAGCAGACTCAAGGGGGATAGCAGACTCACTGAATGGGGACAGCAGACTCACTGAATGGGGACAGCAGACTCACTGAATGGGGACAGCAGACTCAAGGGGGACAGCAGACTCACTTAAGGGGAGCAGCAGACTCACTGAATGGGGACAGCAGATTCACTGAATTGGGACAGCAGACTCAAGGGGGATAGCAGACTCACTGAATGGGGACAGCAGACTCACTGAATGGGGACAGCAGACTCAAGGGGGATAGCAGACTCACTGAATGGGGACAGCAGACTCACTGAATGGGGACAGCAGACTCAAGGGAGATAGCAGACTCACTGAATGGGGACAGCAGACTCACTTAATGGGGACAGCAGACTCAATGGGGACAGCAGACTTACTTGAGGGGAACAGCAGACTCACTTAATGGGAACAGCAGACTCACTTAATGGGGACAGCAGATTCACTTAATGGGGACAGCAGACTCACTTAAGGGGGACAGCAGACTCCCTTGGGGGGAACAGCACTCACTGAATGGGGACACCAGACTCACTGAATGGGGACACCAGACTCAAGGGGGACAGCAGACTTACTGAATGGGGACAGCAGACTCACTGAATGGGGACAGCAGACTCACTTAATGAGGACAGCAGACTCACTCGAGGAGGATAGCAGACTCACTCAATGGGGACAGCAGACTCACGTAATGGGGACAGCAGACTCACTTTAGGGGAACAGCAGACTCAATGGGGACAGAAGACTCACTTAATGAGGACAGCATACTCACTTGAGGAGAACAGCAGACTCACTCAATGGGGACAGCAGACTCACTTAATGGGGACAGCAGACTCTAGGAGGACAGCAGACTCAAGGGGGACGCAGACTCACTTGTTGGGGATAGCAAAGTGCAGGATCTGTTGGTGCGTCCAGTTGGCTGCCACCAGCGGCTCCACCCAGCACCAGTGGTCAGGGGTGGCACCGAGGAATTGGTACGGCATTATCAGGAAGGCTGACGTGAAGAAGACTGGTGGGGTGCAGGCGCCAGACCGAGAACAGATAATGGCGTTATAGGAGATAGAGACTGGGTACCCGTATTCTGTTTGGGTAACTAAGCTCCCTGACATCCCTTTGCAAGCCATTGATTTTACTTAGTTCACCTTACTGTCCTCATCTTTGTTACTAAAATAATTCTAATATCACCATACTCTACATAAATTACTAACAAAACGATATTAGCCAGCTGTATCCAAAAATGAATTGGTAAGGAAGAGGTGTTAGGGAGCTTCCTCAACTGACGAGAATACAGAACTAGGACCTGCATTCTTGTCGGATAAGGAAACTCCCTAACACCTCTTCCTAAGCTATTTATTCTTGGATATAACTGGTTAATATACTTTTGTAATTGTGAGTTATTTGAAAGCAGCATGTGGAGTTACATGGAGAGATAGACTGACATATAAGGAAGTGAAGGAGCGTTGTGGTGTGGGTGTGGATGTCACAGGAAGTGTTAGGAGAAACACACTAAGGTGGTTTGGCCATGTGGAGAGGATGGAGAGTGAGATACTGACGAGGAGAGTGTATGTGAGTGAGGTGGAGTAGGGGGAGAGGAAGGGAGAGACCAAGGATGAGATGGAGGGATGGAGTGGGGGAGGGTGTGAGCTGGGAGCAAGGCAGTGAAATGACGGGTGACAGGGTGATATGGAGGTGATTTGTTTGTGGTCACCCCTTATGGGATTAAAGCTTCTGGCAATAGACAGATAGATAGATGTTATCTATGCAGGGTACGGTCATTTTGGAAGGATTTATATGACGCAGATGAGGAAAGTAAGGTGTAAAAAGCAAAATAAATCACTTAGGAAGAGATGTTAGGGAGCTTCCTTAATGGCGAAAATTCGTGCCAAGATATCCACACGGCCAACAACAGGATTTATACAGAGTGCATATTGGTTCAAGAGAAGGAATTAGCTTTTTCATTCTATCATCTAAACAACATCTTCCTTCTTGCTATTCACTCTAGACATTAAAGCGAGGATGACCAGCCTAGCTCTCCCCTGGGTAGCATGATGTGAGCAGCAAACCCCGGCCATCCTCGCATGTAAGCCATTATAGGTGCCATCTCGTCAGAAAGCCTTAACTGACTACATCACCAGGCGTTGTAGGAAACAATTTACTTTGTCACTCAATGTACAATCACCTACTGTAGAGGCAGCACTGCATCGAGTGAATGAATGGTGGGGTTCCATACTACCACCAGGCACTCGTTTATGTACACAGTATCAAGCGCTTATATTGCGTTTTCACAAGGGAGATTCAAATGTGCTATACTGAGGCAAATAATTAGTGGTTCTCATCATATCAAAGGCCTGGGAATGTATGTCTCACGCCCATATCCTCGTTGGCTAAGAAAGCTCCCTAACACCTTTTCCTAAGCTATTTCTTTTGCTTATTACACCTTACTGTCCAGTTCTGTGTTATATGAATCCTTCTAACATCGTAATACTCTGCATAAATATAGTACAATAGGGTACTGGCCACACATATTCAAAAATAAATAGCTAAGGAGGTGGGGCTAGGGAGCCTCCTTACCTGAAGAGAATACGGGCCTCAAAAACGCCCTGGAATGAACCACTCACTGTAATTTGTCAGGAAGAAGAGCATTATGTTCCAAGGCCCGCGTGTCCCAACCAGCTCCAGTAGGTCTTCAAAGGTCCTCATCCGGGACAAGGCTTTGTCCATACTCTTGTCTTCCCATGACTCAACCACTGTCACACCCTTCCCTCTAACTGACTCCTTTGACACTTCTCTCTTCTGTACTGCTGACTCTCCTGCTGCACCCTCCTCTACCGCTGACTCATCTGCCAACACACACTCTTCTTCGGCTGACTTTACCATCAATGCACTCTCTTCTACTGCTGACTCTCCTGCCAACGCACACTCCTCTTCGGCTGTCTCTCCTGCCAACTCACACTCCTCTTCTACTGACTCTCCCACCAATGCACTCTCTTCTACTGCTGACTCTCCCACCATGGCTGACTCTTCGACCACAGTTGTGCCCCCTCCTTCTGACTCTCCCACCAACACCTTTCCCTCCTGTCCCTCCGACTCTCCCTCTTCCCTCTTCATTTCCACTGGAGGGTCGTCTTCAAGTGGGTCTGCTTTTCCTGGCGAAAGAGAGAGAGAAAAAATGTCTTAGGAATCAATCAGGCTAATTAAAAGTGCACTGAAATTGAGGCCAGAACAGAGCATATTCAACCACAAACATTCTAATTGTCGAGGCCAGGGTTAAACTGTCAGGCAGAGGCAGTGGCCGAATTGACAGAGAGGTGGCCTGCAATCCAATGGACCCTGGTTCGAATTCCGGCTGGAACAGGCACAGTTTAAGGATCTGAATTTCGTTTAAACCAGATTTATACTAACCTACCACACCGCTCACCGAAAAGTACCCCTGCTAACACCAGCAATCTCTCTCTCTCTCTCTCTCTCTCTCTCTCTCTCTCTCTCTCTCTCTCTCTCTCTCTCTCTCTCTCTCTCTCTCTCTCCCAATCCTCTATAAACCAGCCCAAGCATGTACTGACTCTGCACGGTGGGTGTTAACGCCGAAGTGGTGACATGCGAAGGTGTATACTATGTAGGAGGACTACAGGGCTTTGGGAACGGGCTGTGAAGATGCCTATGTCCAGAGAACGACGCATGAAAAGAAGTATTAAGTCTCGTTTCGTGGACCATGTTCCGCACAAACCATTTCTATTTCTTATCGATACACGTAAAGCTGCTGCCAATGAGAGACGGACCTGCCAGAAAGTGAACCAGTGAAATGAACCTTTGATCCGTTTCCTATCACAGCTTATGTGATGGAAGAGTTTGCATCAGAAGAAGCATTATCCCAGACGCTATACTCTTTTTACTCTAACTTGGCCTAAAACTATCCTCTCTCTAAAACACTAGAATATGATGTAAGGCACGAGGAAGTACTGTAGAAAGAACGTAAAGCTGTAGTATTGTCTTATTATGCAAACAAGCTTGGTGAAAAAAAGCTGTGAAAGGACAAAAAACTGGATCAGGTTAAGGTAAAAGAACGATAACATTAATTTACTTCCTAACGATGAATAATGAGTCAGTGAGCGATAACTCTGGAGACTCAGTGATACGATCATCGGTAATTAGTAACTCATTCAGAATGTTTCGTATGAGTTTCATAAGGGTTAGATGAAAGAATGGACCGAAATTCCTGGAAGCGACTGTACATTCTGGCCTGTATATGAATGCACCCTAATCCAGTTTCACTCCAATCCAACGCTTCACCCTAATCCAACACTTCACTCTAATCCAGCTTCACCTGAATCCAGCATCACCCTTATCCAACACATCACTCTAAACCAACTTCATCCTAATCCAGCTTCACTCTAATCCAACACTTCAACCTAATCAAACACATCATCCTAATCCACCATTTAACCTTAATCCAACACTTCACCCTAATCCAGCTTCACCCTAATCCAACACTTCACCCTAATCCAGCTTCACCCTAATCCAACACATTACCCTAATCCAGCTTCACCCGAATCCAGCTTCAAACTTATCCAGCACATGACCCTATTCCAGCTTCACTCTAATCCAACATTTCACCCTAATCCAACACTTCATTCAAATCCAACACTTTACACGAATCCAGCTTCACCCTAATCCAACACTGCACCCTAATCCAACACTTCACCCTAATCCAACACTTCACCCTAATCCAACACTTCACCCTAATCCAGCTTCACCCTAATCCAGCTTCACCCTAATCCATCACTTCATCCTAATCCAACACTACACCCTAATGCAACGCTACACCCTAATCCAACACTGCACCCTAATCCAGCTTCAACATAATCCAACACTTCACCCTAATCAAACATTTCACCCTAATCCAGCTTCTTCCTAATCCAACACTTCACGCTAATGCAGCACTTCACCTTAATTCAACACTTCACCCTACTCCACCACTTCAGCCTAACCCCGCTTCTCCTTAATCCAACACTTTACCCTAATCCAACACTTTACCTTAATCCAACACTTCATCCAAATCCAACACTTCACCCTAATCCAACACTCCACCTTAATCATACACTTCACCCTGATCGAACACTTCACCCAAATCGAATACTTCACCCTAATCCAGCTTCCCCCTAATCCAACTCTTCACCTAAGCCAACACTTCACCCAAATCCAACACTTCACCCGAATCCAGCTTCGCCCTAATCCAACACTTCACCCTAATCCAACACTTCACCCTAACCCAACACTTCACCCTAACCCAACACTTCATCCTAATCAGATGCTTCACCCTAATCGAACACTTCACCCTAATCCAGCTTCACCCTAATCCAACACTTCAGCCTAATCCAACACTTCACCCTAATCCAACAATTCATCCTAATCTAACACTTCACCCTAATCCAACACTTCACCCTAATCCAACTCTTCACCCTAATCTAAAACTGCACCCTTTCACCCTAATCCAGCTTCATCCTAATGTAACACTTCACCCTAATCCAACACTTCACCCAAACCCAGCCGCACCCTAATCCAACACTTCACCCTAATCCAACACTATACCCTAATCCAACACTTCACCCTAATCCAACACTTCATCCAAATCCAACACTTCACCCTAATTAAACACTTCACCCTAATCCAAAACTTCACCCTAACCCAAAACTTCACCCTAATCAGATGCTTTACCCTAATCGAACACTTCAACCTCATCCAGCTTCGCCCTAATCCAACACTTCAGCCTAATCCAACACTTCACCCTAATCCAACACTCCACCCTACTCCAACACTTAACTCTGACCGAACACTTCACGCTAATTGAATGCTTCACCCTAATCCAGTTTCACCCTAATCCAACACTTCACCCTAATCCAACACTTCACCCTAATCCAACACTTCATCCTAATCCAGCACTTCACCCTAATCCAACACTTCACCCTAATCCAACACTTCATGCTTTCACCTTAATCCAGATTCATCCTAATCTAACTATCTATCTATCTATTGCCAGACGCCTCAATCCCGTTTGGGGTGGCCACAAACAAATCGCCTCCAAGTCGTCCTGTCCCCCGCCATTTCACTGCCCTGCTCCCAACTCACACTCCCCTCTCTCATATACCTCTCCACCCCATCCCTCCATCTCATCCTCGGCCTCCCCCTCCCTCTTCCCCCCTCCACCTCACTCACATACACTCTCTTCGTCAGTCTTTCACCCTCCATCCTCTCCACATGGCCAAACCACCTCAGTGTGTTCCTCATAACACTTCCTATCACATCCACGTCAACACCACAATACTCCTTTATATCCTCATTCGTCAGCCTGTCTCTCCATGTTACTCCACAGGCTCCTCTTAAATGACTCATTTCCACTGCTCTCACTCTTGACTTGTGTCCTTCCAACAATGTCCAAGCTTCACTTCCGTACGTTAGCGTTGGTATCACAATACTGTCATGTAGTAACTTTTTCACTTCCATGCTCACTTCCCTGTTTCTTATCACTACTTTCAAAGAACCAGCAATCATTCTTCCCTGCTGTACCCTTTCAAGCAATTCACCCTCCAAACCTCCATCCTTACTCATCACACTACCCAAGTACTTAACCCGTCACATCCCGAGGTTTTCCTCACCTCCGACATCCCCCAATCCCGAGGTATTTTCGATTTTTTTTTTTTTTTGGCTAAAACCTTCGGTTTTGGTGAGAAACATCGAAAATTCATAGAGAAATCACTCACCTGAGGTTTAAAATACTCAATCCAGGTAGGATTCCTCCTTACCTGACTGGGTTTTCTAACACACTGGCACCAAAGAAAACGAGTTCTATGGGAGGGTAACTATTTCACACAACTCATAAACGGTATTTATTTACTTACTTGGTACGAATTTATATGTAGTATGAGAGTATATTGGTTTTCAAGCAGTAATATAGGCATTATAAGCATTGTTTCACTCACTAACTAATCACCATACTGACCTCTTTTTGCCACATTACCTGATCATTATTTCTGACTGTTTCTTCTTCTAATGCTATGTAAACTTTGTCCTCCACATTGTCATCGATTGGGGAATCACTCTGGCCCTGAATATCTTTACTGACCAGGTCACTGGTAACAGGTGAATTGCCGAGACACTGGCGTGAGGGGGGGGAGGGGGGAGGTTATGCGGTGTAAGGCATTGTCCCTGCTTAGCATCTTGTAGAGGAATAGAGGAAGGTGTCCCGTGTATCCATACTAAAAATCACGAACGAAAATTGAAAATTGTGCAAATTAGGGACCTTGCAATTGCACAACGTACTGGTACGTCGCCAAGACTGGCAAATGCAAATCGTTGCAACGTACCCATACGTCGACAGGACGGGGTGGGTTAAACATAGTCACATTTTCCAATTCCTCACCATCCAATCTCGCTGTACATTCACTGACTTCACCTCTCTCAAAGACCATCACTTAACTCTTCCCTACATTCACCTTTAGATTCCGTTTCTTACACACTCTCCCAGACTCATCCACCAAGCCTTGCAGCTCCCCTTCGTCTTCACTCAACAACACAGTATCATCTGCAAACAACAGTACAGGGAGTTTCCAAACACTATCCTCTCTCACCAGGGCAACTCCAACATCCACTACCCTACCTTGTACCTCTTTTATTACCCCATCCATGTACAGATTGAACAACCATGGAGACATGACACATCCCTGTTTCAACCCAACTTTCAAAGACAAAAATTCACTTAGTTCACCATTCACACGCACTGCAGCCTTCGCACCATCGTACATACTCTTCACAGCATTCATCAACTTCCCACCTACTCCATATATTCTTAACACTTTCCACAATCCTTGTCTATCCACCCTGTCATATGCTTTCTCCAAATCCATGAAAGCCGCATACAACTTCTTTCCCTTCTCTAGAAACTTTTCCACTAAAGATCTAAGAATGAATATTTGATCTACACAACCTCTTCCCTTCCTAAAGCCTCCCTGTTCTTCTCCAACTATTTTCTCTGTTCTTTCTCTAACTCTGTCAATAAGTATCCTACCATACACTTTTCCTATAATACTAAGAAGACAAATGCCTCTATGATTACCACACACTTCTTTTTCCCCTTTTCCTTTGTACAAGGGAATAATTATACCTGATTTCCAATCCTCCGGGACTCTACCTTCCTCCCAGACCAATCTGCACATCTTCCACATCCATTCTACTACTATCTCTCCCCCATGCTTCAGCATTTCACCACACACTCCATCAATTCCTGGGGCTTTCCCCTATTTAACTTTCTTCATTGCTTCCACAACTTCTATCCTACTGATTTCTTCCTGTCTTCTCACCTCCCTCCTTCTCCCAGCCATTCCCCAGCCACTTATACTCGCCTTACTTCCATCCTCTACATTCAACAATTCCTTAAAGTGTTCTCTCCATCTGCTCACTTTTTCTCCCTTCTCCACTAGTGATATACCATTTTTATCTTTCACTCCCCTGCTAACTTCACTTCCACCCTGTCTTACTCTATTCACCTCTTTCCAGAACATTTTCTTACAGTCCCTCCACTTTACACTCAAATTCCTTCCAAATTCCTCATCCACTCTCTTCTTACTCTCTCTTACTAATCTTTTCACCTCTCTCTTTCTTTCTACATAAAACTCTCTCATCCGCCTCTCAACTTCTTCCACGCCCCTATTTCTCATCCATTCATTGTATGCTTTCTTCTTTTGTGCCACAGCCTGTTTCACCTCTTCAGTCCACCAAACTGTTCCTTGCACCCCCCTCCGTCTTCTCTTCCTTCCACACACCACATCACATGCTGCACATATTTCTTCTGTAAATATCCTACACGCACCTTCCACGTCTCCCATCTGCTCCAGTTCATATTTGCCCAATCATTCCTCCACTTCTCTCTTATACTTTGCCTTTTTCTCATCCTCTTGTAACCTTTCCACTCTCCTTGCAACTACTCCTTCCTCTCGTCTTTCCCTTCTTCTATTCCTCCATCTTACTTGAATTCTAATTCTGGCCACCACCAAGTAGTGGTCAGATAGTCCACTCCCCCAACCTCTATAAACTCTTGCATCCATTACACATTTTCGCATCCTTTCATCCACACACACATAATCAATCATTGCCTTCCTTTCATTCAGTTCACCACCCACCCTTCTCATCACTCACCATGTATATCTGTGGATCATTTTATGCCTGAAGAGGGTATTGGCTATCACCAACCCCCTCCCAGCACAAATGTCCACTAACGCACTCCCATTCTCATCTATCTCAGCAGGCACACCCCACTCACCAACTATTCCAACCACCTTCACATTCCCAACTTTACCATTCATATCACCTCTCCCGGTGATGACTCGAGGTGCCTGGAACCACTGTCTGACTCTCTTCTTCTTCATTTCTGCAACATTCGCGGCCTTTCCTCTAACTTTCGCTCTGTTGAGCACCACCTCTCCTCTAAACCTCACCTTCTTTTTCTAACGGAGACTCAGCTGTCTGAGGCAACTGACAGCAAACCCTTTTCTGTATCCTCCTACTTTCTCTATACTCATTTCAAAGCCAAAGATGGCTGTTGTGTATATACACGCACTACTTATCTTGCTCTCATGTTCCTGAACTCGATTCTTCTGAATTCTCTACACTCTGGCTTCGGCTTTCCTGTCATTCTCTGAATAAATATATCTGTGCTGTTTACATATCCCCTAATTCTACTGACTATCAAAAATTCTTCGACTATCTTACTTCTACGATGGAACACATTCTATCCATTTCTCCTTTCTCTGAAATCTCCATTCTAGGAGATTTCAATGTTCACCACCACCTTTGGCTCTCCTCTCCTTTCACGGATCCACCTGGTGAACAAGCCTACATCTTTTCTATCCTTAAAGATCTAGAGTAGCTTGTACAGCACCCTACCCATATCCCTGATCGCCTTGGAGAGAGCTCCAACATACTTGACCTCTTCCTCACAACTAATCCTTCTGCTTACTCTGTTAATTTTTTCTCTCCGTTGGGCTCCTCCGATCACAACCTTATTACCTTAACCTGTCCTATCACTCCGGTACGGCCTGTGGACCCTCCAGGGAAACGTCATCTGTGGCATTTTGGAGCTGCGGACTGGGAGGCCCTCAGGCAGTACTTCTTTGATTTTCCCTGGAATGATTATTGCTTCCATGGCTGGGAGCCATCTGAGTGTGCCTTGCGCATTACGGAGGTTATTCTCTCGGGCATGGAAGCATACATTCCTTTCTCATATCCTTTGACTAACGCAAGAAAGCCTTGGTTTAATCACGCTTGTTCTAATGCTGTCCGCAACAAGGAGAGGACCTACAAAAGGTAGTGGAGCCAACCCACCCCTGAATCACATCATCTTTACGTTTCTGCCCGGAATCATGCTAAGTCTGTTCTTCGCTCTACTAAAAATAATTTCATCCATACTAAATGCTCTCAACTCTCCAACTCGAATTCTTCCTGCTCCTTCTGGCACCTTTCCAAAAATCTTTCTAACAACTTTACCTCATCATCCTTCCCTCCTCTTTTCTACTCTGATGGTTTCGTAGCTATTTCTTCTACTGATAAAGCAGATCTCTTCGCACAGACTTTCTCCTCCAATTCCACCTTAGACGATTCCGGTGCTGTTCCTCCATCACTTCCCCCCTCTGACTTCCTCATGGCTGACATTAAAATTTCTTCAGTTGATGTATTTTCTGCCATCATTGGCCTCAGTACTAACAAGGCAAATGGGCCTGATGGGGTCCCTCCTGTTGTTCTCAAGAACTGTGCTTCTGTGCTTACACCCTGCCTAGGCAAACTCTTTCGCCTTTGTCTGTCAACTTGTACCTTTCTTTCTTGCTGGAAGTTTGCTCTCATTCACCAAGTCCCAAAGAAGGGTGACCACTCCCAACCCTCCAACTATCGTCCAATTGCTTTAACGTCCTGTATTTCAAAAGTTTTCGAGTCAATTCTCAATAGAAAACTTTTAAGGCATCTTTCCTATCACAACCTTCTTTCCGATCGTCAGTATGGGTTCCGTCAGGGACGCTCCACTGGCGATCTTCTCACCTACCTTTCAGACTCCTGGTCATCCTCCTTTCGGGACTTTGGCGAAAGCTTTGCCATTGCACTTGACATCTCAAAGGTTTTCGATCGAGTCTGGCATAAATCTTTAATTTCCAAACTGCTCTCCTATGGTTTCTATCCTTCTATCTGTGCCTTCATCACTAGCTTCCTTTCTGGTCGTTCTATAGCTGCTGTTGTAGACGGCCATCGTTCTTCTCCTAGATCTATCAACAGTGATGTTCCTCAGGGCTCTGTCCTATCACCAACTCTCTTCCTTTTATTCATCAATGATCTTCTAAACTGAACATCTAACCCTATCCACTCATACGCTGATGGCTGCACCCTTCACCTTTCCATTCGGTTCCCGCAACGCCCATCTCAACAGTTACTTCAACAAACAAAGGATGAGGCTATGGCACACCTAATGTCTGACTTGGCTCATATCTCTGACTGGGGTAAAAATAATATGGTTGTTTTTAATGCATCTAAGACTCAGTTCTTACACCTATCAACTCGACAAAATCTTCCACGGGTATACCCACTAATGTTTAATAATATTCAGCTTAATCCTGCATCATCCCTGAACATGCTTGGGGTTTCATTTACTCGGGATTTATCTTGGAAAGATCATATTACATCTCTTGTAAAATCTGCTTCCAAAAGATTGGGTGTACTAAGCCGACTCCGCTCTTTCTTTACCCCTGCACAATTGTTGACTCTATACAGGGGTTTTATCCGCCCCTGTGTGGAGTACAACTCTCATGTGTGGGGAGGCTCCCCACATACAGCTCTTCTCAATAGGATGGAGTCAAAGGCTTTTCATCTCATTAACTCTCCTTCTCTTACTGACTCCCTTCAACCTCTGTCTCTTCACCGCACTGTTGCATCTTTATTTCTTTTCTATCGCTACTTTAATGGTCACTGCTCCTCTGAACTGTCTGCTTGCATTCCTCCACCTCTCAGACGGGCGCGTAGCACCCGTCTGGCAGCAAACTCTCATCCCTTTTCTGTCCAACTCTCTAATGCAAGAGTTAACCGTTACTCCCAGTCTTTCATTTATGCAACAGGTCAGCTCTGGAACTGTCTCCCTCTGTCTGTATTTCCTGCTGCCTATGATCTCCAGTCTTTCAAACGCAGTGTGTCCAGGCATCTCAAAATGATCGGATCTTGAATTTGGCTCTCTATTGTATTTTGTTTTTCTCTTGGAGGGAACTGTTACTGCGGGCTCATGGCCTTTGGTTCCTTCTTCCTCACATAAAAAAAAAATCAAAAACACTCTCTCATTCCTTCCAAACTTTTCCATGCACACTTCTACATTTGTCCAGAACTCTTCTCTCACTCTTCTAGCACGATCTTGCATTGGCGCATACACACACACACAATCGCCCACATTTGTATTCCAACTTTCAACTTTTCCCACACAGTCCTTGACCCAACTGATCCATACTGTCTTATGCTCTTCTTCCATCTTTTACTCACAACTATACATACTCCTTCCTTTGCCCTCTCATTCTCACCTACTCCTGCACATATATCCCATCCATACTCCCATTCTCTCACACTTTCTCCTCTCCATTTTGTTTCAGTTATTCCACATACATCCACTTTCGCACCCTCAAGCACCTGGACAATCTCTCTCTCTTTCACCTCATCATTCGCTCCCCTTACATTCCACGTTCCGATAACCATGTCCTTTGTCCGGTCCTTGGTCGTCCTCGTTTGGTCAGTCCTTGTCCGAGGCTTATTGTTTGTTTTTTTAGTTAGTTGTTTTCCGGGGAGGGGCACTAACCCTCCGCCAACCCTTTTAGTCGCCTTTTACGACAAGCAGGGATAGTGGGGGAGTATTCTTGAAAAAAAAAAAAAAAACGTACCCTGAATCCAACACTTCACCCTAACCAAGCCCTACCCTAATCTAACACTTCACCCTAATCAAACACTTCACCCGAATCAGACTTCATCCTAACCCAACAATTCACCTTAATCCAAGAGTTCACCATAATCCAGCTTCACTCGAATCCTAAACTTCAAAATAATCCAATACTTCAACCTAATCCAGCTTGAACCTAATCCAATGCTTCACCCTAATCCAAAACATCACCCTAATCCAACACTTCACTCTAATCCAACGCTTCACCTTAATCGCATACTTCACCCTAATCCAGCATCACCCTAATCCAACATTTCACCCTAATACAACACTTCAACCTAACCCAACACTTCACGCTAATCCAATGCTTCACCCTAATCAGACACTTCACCCTAATCCAGCTTCACCCTAATCCAACACATCACCCTAATCCAACACTTCACCCAAATCCAACACTTCACCCAAATCCAACACTTAACCCTAATCCAGCTTCACTCTAACCCAACACTACACCCTAATCCAACACTAAACCCTAATCCAGCTTCACCCTAACCTAACACTTCATCCTAATCCAAAACTTCACCCTAATCCAGCTTCACTCGAATCCAACACTTCACCCTAATCCAGCTTCGCCCAAATCCAACACTTCACCCTAATCCAGCTTCGCCCGAATCCAACACTTCTACCTAATCCAACACTTCACCCTAATCCAATGCTTCACTCTAATCGAACACTTCATCATAATCGAGCTTCACCCTAATCCAACACCACATCCTAATCCAACACAAAACCCTAATCCAGCTTAACCCTAATCCACCTAATTCCTAATCCAACACTTCACCCTAATCCAGCACTACACATTAAGCCAACATTTCACCTTAATAAAACACTTCACCCTAATCCAGCTTCACCTTAAACCAACACTTCACCCTCTCACCCTAATCCAGCTTCACCCTAATGCAACACTTCATACTAATCCAGCACTTCATCCTAATCCAACACATCACCCTAATCCACCACTTTACCCAAATCCCACTTCACCCTAATCCAACACTTCACCCGAATCCAAAACTTCACCCTTTCACCCTAATCCAGCTTCATCCTAATCTAACACTTCACCTTAATCCAACACTTCACCTTAACCCAGACCCACCCTAATCCAACACTTCACCCTAATCCAACACTTCACCCAAATCCGGCACTTCACCCGAATCCAACTGCACCCTAACCCAACACTTCACCCGAATCCAAGACTTCACCGTAATCCAGCTTCACTCGAAACCAAAACTTCAAAATAATCCAACACTTCACCCTAATCCAGCTTCACCCTAATCCAACATTTCACCCTAATCTAGCTTCATGCTAATCCAACACTTCACCCAGATCCAACACTTCACCCTAGTCCAACGCTTCACCCTAATCGAACACTTAACACTAATCCAGCATCACCCTAATCCAACACTTCACCCTAATACAACACTTCATCCAAACCCAACACTTCATCCCAATCCAATGCTTCACCCTAATTGAACACTTAACGCTAATTCAGCATCACCCTAATCCAACACTTCACACTAATCCAACAATTCACCCTAATCCAGCTTCCCCCTAACCAACACTTCATCCTAATCCAACACTTCATCGTAATCCAACACTTCACACTAATCCAACACTCCACGCTAATCCAACACTCCACCCTAATCCAACACTCCACCCTTTCACCCTAATCCAGCATCACCCTTATCTAACACTTTTCTATGCTAATTCAGCACTTCACCGTAATCAAACACTTCTCCCTAATCCACCACTTCACCCTAACCAAGCTTCACCCTAATCCAACACTTCATTCTGATCCAGCCCTGTAACACTTCACCCTAATCGAACACTTCACCTTAATCCAACACTTCACCCAAATCCAAGACTTCACCCTTATCCGACATTTCACCTAAATCCAGCATCACCCTAATCCAACATCTTATCCTAATCCAGCACTTCACCCTAATCCAACACTTGTCCTTAATCCACCACTTCACCCTAACCCAGCTTCACCCTAATCCAATACTTCACCCTAATCCAGCCCCACCCTAATGAAACATTTCACCCCCAATCCAACACTTCACCAAAATCCGACATTTCACCCTAATCCACCCTCACCCTAATCCAACACTTCACCCCAATCTAACACTTCATCCTAAGCCAACACTTCACCCTAATCCAGCTTCACTCGAATCCAACACTTCACCCTAACCCAACACTTTGCCCTAATCCAGCTTCACCCTAATCCAACACTTCACCCTAATCCAACACTTCTCCCTAACCCAGCAATTCACCCTAAAACCAACACTTCACCCTAATCAAACACTTCACCCTAATCCAACTTCACCCTAATCCAACACACCCTAATCCAACACTTCAACCTGTTCCAGCTTCACCCTAATCCAACATTTCACCCTCATCCAGTTTCACCATAATTCAACATTTCTATCTAATCCAACACTTCATCCTAAACCAGCTTCACCCTAATCCAACATTTCTACCTAATTCAACACTTCACCTTAATTTAGCTTCACCCTAATCCAACACTTCACTCTAATCCAACACTTCACCCTAGTCCAATAATTCACCCTAATCCAACGCTTTACCCTAATCCAAAACTTCATCCTAATCCAAACCTTCATCCTAATCCAGCACTACACCCCAATCCAACACTAAACCCTAATCCAGCTTAACCCTAATCCAACACTTCACCCCAATCAGACACTACACACTAATCCAACATTTCACCCTAATCCAACACTTCACCCTAATCCAGCTTCACTCGAATCCAACCCTTCACCCTAATCCAACACTTTGCCCTAATCCAGCTTCACCCTAATCCAACACTTCACCCCAATCCAACACTTCTCCCTAATCCAGTAATTCATCCTAATCCAACACTTTACCGTAATCAGACACTTCACCCTAATCCAGCTTCACCCTAATCCAACACTTCACCCTAATCCAACACTTCACCCTAATCCAGCTTCACCCTAGTCCAACACTTCACCCTAATCCGGCTTCACCATAATTCAACACTCCATCCTAATCCAACACTTCACCCTAATCCAACACTTCTACCTAATCCAACACTTCACCCTCATCCAGCTTGACCCTAATCCAACACTTCACCCTATTCCAACACTTCACCCTAATCCAACTTCACCCTAATCCAACACTTCTACCTAATCCAACACTTCACCCTCATCCAGCTTGACCCTAATCCAACATTTCACCCTATTCCAACACTTTACTGTAATCCAGCTTCACCCTAATCCAACACTTCTACCTTATCCAACACTTCACCCTAATCCAGCTTCACCCTAATCCAACACTTCACCCTAATCCAACACTTCACCCTAATCCAACATTTCACCCTAATCCAACAATTCACTCTAATCCAGGTTCACCCTAATCCAGCACTTCATCCTAATCCAACACTTCACCCTAATCCAACACTTTCCTCTTATCCAGATTCACCCTAATCCAACATTTCTCCCTAATCCAGCTTCACCCTGATCCAACACTTCACCCTAATCCAACACTTCATCCTAATCCATCACTTCACCCTAATCCAACACTTCACCCTAACCTAGCTTCACCCTAATCCAACAATTCACCCTAATTCGGCTTCACCCTAATCCAATACATCACCTTCATCCAGCCTCACCCTAATCCAACTTCACTCTGATCCAACACTTCACCCTAATCCAACACTTCACCCTACCCACCACCAGACTTACCATTACAATCACTGGTTTCTTTACTCCCCTTCCTCCACCCTATGGCCAGAGGAAGGTGCAAGACAGGGCTGGTGTAAGGACAGGCTAAAGGATAATGATGGTACAGGTGTGTGTGTGTGTGTGTGTGTGTGTGTGTGTGTGTGTGTGTGTGTGTGTGTGACGCCAGTATCTGCTTTTCCAGCCATTCTCTTCCTCGGTTAAGGAAGCTCCTAACACATATTCCTAAGCGATTCATCTCATTTATTGCACTTTGCTGTCCAGTTTGCCTAGGGGTGAGGAAATTAGTGTT
>NC_137048.1:9881397-9928897 GCF_032717465.1 Coenobita brevimanus
CTTCTCACCTTCTGCACCCAATTTCTATTTCCTATTTCCTACTTCTTAACCCGCGGCGTCCCGGGGACGTACTTCCACGTCCTCACGTTTTGTCACAGCTAATCCCGGGGACGTACTTCAACGTCCTGCAATTGCAAGGTTCATAATTTCCACAATTTTCAATTTTCACGAGTCATTTTTGGTACGTATACACGTGACACCTTCCTCAACAAGATGCCAGGCAGAGACAATGCCTTACCCAGCATGACCTCCTCCCCCCCCCTGCATACCATTGTCTCAGCAATTCACCTGTTATCAGTGACCTGACCAGTATAGCCATGTCATGCCACGGTACGAAATTCAGGGCCAGAGTGATTCCCCAATCAATGACAATGTGGAGGACAAACTTTACATAGCATTAGAGGAAGAAACAGTTAGAAATGATGATCAGGTAATGTGGCAAAAAAAGGTCAGGTATTAGTGAGTGAAACAATGCTTATAATGCCTATATTACTGCTTGAAAACCAATATACTCTTGTACTACATATAAATTCGTAACAGTAAATAAATAAATACCGTTTATGAGTGGTGTGAAATAGTTATCCTCCCATAGAACTCGTTTTCTTTGGTGCCAGCCTGATAGAAAACCCAGTAAGGTAAAGAGGCTCTCCTACCTGTAATGAGTATTTTAAACCTCAGGTGAGCGATTTCTCTATGAATTTTCGATGTTTCTTACCAAAAGCGAAAGTTTTAGCAAAAAAAAAAAAAAAGGATCGAAAAATGGTCAGGACTGGGGGGTACCAGTGGTCAAAAAGTGGTCGGGACGGGGCGGGTTAAAATCTCCAGTCTTACAAACGCAGTGTGTCCAGGCATCTCGAAATTAATGGATCTTGAATTTGGCTCTCTTTTGTATTGTTTTTTTTTTTTTTCTTGGAAGGAACGTTTTGCGGGCTCAGCCTTTAGTTCCTTCCTCCCCGCATAAAAAAAAAATATCATCCCCCATCCTCTCCACATGCCCAAATCATCTCAATCTACTTCTCATCACATCACCAATACACTCCTGTCCCATCCTACCTCTCAACTCTTCCATCATAAACCCAGCCCCCCCAGGCCTTGCACGCGGTGACGCACTGCATATCCACCTACTGTAATCATTGTCATTTCTGTACAATTGAGCATCCAAATATCCTCTTCCTTTACTGCCCAGGTGTCACTACCAAACAGCACCACACTCCTAACACATGCTGCATACAAAGACCCCTTAGCACGTAAGGAGAGCCCTCTAAATGTCTGGAGAGGCAACAGCTCCCTGAACTTCTTCCAACCACTTCTCACCCTAGCCACATAGCTAGTTCCAGCCCCATCTCCAGCACATAACATGTCTCCCAAATAATAAAACTCTTCCACACACTGAAGTGACTCACCAGCAAGTTCAGTACTTTCACGCCTGACAATCTCTACCTGCACTCCCTGACATGCCCCACACATTAAATCAGCATTAGCTCGCAGTCTACCTCTAACATCACTACATCCCTTGTGCACCCATTTATCACAAACACTGCACAAGATGGAATTATTTCCCATGCCCTTGTGGCAAATTGCACATGGCCACCCTCCCTCTTCTTTGACTGTACCGCCACCAACCCTCGATATCATCACTTTTGTTTTATCTGCATTTACCCTTAAGCCCTTGTGCCCCACACCATCTCTGCACTTCCTAAATCTTTCCTCCACCTCCTTTTCATTCTCTGCATTCAACACCAAATCATCAGCATACAACATCTCACATGGGAGTCCATTTCTGAAGTCACGTGAGAGGGCTTCAAGTACCATGATAAACAACATGGGACTCAAAACTGATCCCCTGATGCATGCCAGCATTCATGGAAAACTCATCATTCAAATCTTCATTCACCCTTACCTGGGTGTGAGCACCCACATACATGGCAATAGTGTAACAATGGATTAACACTAGAATATTATGCTAGTCACGAAGAAGGGCTTATGGAAAAGATGTGGAGCAGTAGTATCATCTTTTTCTGCCACTCAGCTATATTAAATATGCTACAAAGGGACAAACATTTGAGCCAAGTTAAAGTAAAAAAGGTATAGTTTTATTTTGTGTAAGGCAAATTAATATTCTCTCCCCTGTCCGTATTGTATACAATATATGTACAGGTGGCCACACATGCACCTGGGACAGCATATGTGTGAGGTGGTCTAGCTACAGTTTCCAGTGTTTATGCATCACGGTTCCCAGGCCATTTCCACTAATATTAACACCTGCGTTCATTCCTGTCGGTGCCACCAGCAAACATCTCATTATCGCTGTCAAGTGCACCATATGCAACACCTTTGCTACACCCAGATGCTGTACCAGGTGCATGTGTCGCCTACTGTACAAGAACGAGCACATAGAGAAACACACGCCCACCAGTAAGAGTCAATCATTCGCTTTAAAAATCGTATTACATTATTTTCACCTGACCCCTAACCCTTCTAGCATTACTTATTCAAACTGGATATTATCAAGTCATATTCCCTTGCTTTCTGACCAAAAATATGTAAATGACCTTGCTGTCTGACCTTGACCTATGACCTTAATGATCTCAAAGTCGAATCTCTTCATCTTTATTTGACTAAATTGATTCGAATTACTGTCTCTATTTATTGCCAGATGCTTCAATCCCGTAAGGGTTTGTCACAAACAAATCACCTTCATGTTGCCCTGTCCACTGCCAATTCACTTCCTTGCTCCCAGCTCACACCCCCCTCTCATAAATCTCTCCACTCCATTCCTCCATCTCTGCCTTCTCCTCCCTCTCCCCCCCAACTCACTCACACACTCTCTCCTTGTTAGTCTCTCTCTCTCCATCATCTCCATGTGGCCAAACCACCTCAGTGTATTTCTCCTAACTTTCTATCACATCCACATCCACACCACAATGCCCTTTCACTTCCTCATTTGTCAGTCTGTCTCTCCATGTAACTCCACATGCTTCTCTCAGATAACTCATTTCCATTGCTCTCACTCTTGACTTGTGTTCTTCAAGCAAGGTCCAAGCTTCACTTCCATGAGTTAGGGTTTGTATCACATTACTGATATGCAGTGACGTTTTTACTTCCATGCCCACTTCCCTGTTCCTTATCACTGCTTTCAAAGAACCAGAAACCTTTCTTCCTTGTTGTACCCCTTCAAGTACTTCGCCCTCTAAACTTCCATCCTTATTCATTACACTACCTAAGTGCATAAATGCACTCACATTTTCCATTTCCTCCTCATCTAACCTCACTGTACATTCACTGACTTCATTTCTTTCAAAGACCATAACTTTACTCTTCCCTACATTCACCTTTAAATTCCGTTTCTTACACACTCTCCCAAACTCATCCACCAAGCTTTGCAGCTCACTCTCGTCTTCACTTAACAATACAGTATCATCTGCAAACAACAGTACCTGGAGTTTCCAAACACTGCCCTCTCTCATTAGGGCCGCTCCAGCATCCACTGCCCTACCTTGTATCTGTTTTGTTACCCAATCCATATACAGACTGAATTACCAAATTAATAATAATAATAATAATAATAATAATAATAAGTATCTGAGTTATAAAATCAAACTATTAACCCTGCCTTGTTGCCCTGATTTTTTCTTTAACCATTCTCTTTCATTTCGATCTTTGACTAATTGTTCTTAAAATCTATTCTTTTTGCATTTGCCTTACTTTCAACCCTTCCACAAAGTTTGGTCTAAATCGGATGAAAACTGTTTACCTTGACCTTGCCATGTGACCCTGGGCATTGATCCATCGTTCTCCAAAACAACAGGTCAACCTCCTGGCTGACTATCTACCCTTCCACCAAGTTTGGTCCAAATCAAATAAAAACTTTTAAATGCATGAACAAGAATCGACATTTTGATTTTTTCCTGTAGCCTGGACCTTTACACACACACACACACACACACACACACACACACACACACACACACACACACACACACACACACACACACACACTGTTTCTTCCAGGTTGGTCTCTCTTATTTGCCTCTGCATTGATTTTTCCGGGTCTAAGACTGATTTTATTCTGCCCAGAACACAAATCTCTCTCTCTCTCTCTCTCTCTCTCTCTCTCTCTCTCTCTCTCTCTCTCTCTCTGGTCGCTGGATGGCTGAGGCTGTGATGCACTTATGACGTCACAGACGGAGTCCAGTCTGATTGGCCTAGACCATTTTTTCGTCACTGACCTTAGGATTGACGTGAGCGTGTCGACCACCAAGACGAAGGCCATTCTTCAGTTAAAAAGATTTATTTGACATCTTAATCAACAAAACTGGTCCATACTTGCAGTCTGTAAAGCACGGACGAACGAACGAACAGACGGATGAACGGACGAACGGACGGATGAACTGATGGATGGACGGATGAACGGATAGACGGGCTGTTGAATGGACGGATGGATGAACGGACGGACGGGCGGATGAATGGACTGACGAACGGATGGACGGACGGACGGATGGACGGACGGACGGACGGACGGATGAACGGACGGATGGAGGAAGGGACAAGCGTGTTTCAGGATTGCTCACCTTAAGGTCTTTGGCGTCCATTCCTGCAGTGACCACTGTCATCGTCAACATCACAAGTTTAATTTGCCATAAAAGGATGGAGTAAAGTTGTTGTTATTGTTGTTGGTGGTGGTGATGTTGTTGTTGTTTGATTGATGAGACCCATCAACCACAGGAGAGCAACCGCCCCTCCAGGGTCATCTTGTGCAAGGAACCAATGATCCCTTGCTGCTGACACTGTCTCACCACAGCAAGGCGGGAGGAACAGTATGAAGGTTTGGTTCCTGGATGGACGCCACATCTGCGTCTCTCCACCAAGTTAACAGAGACACCATAGCAGGCTTCACTTCACCCAGCAATTTGGTGATATGGTTACCACCTGCCTTTGTTATGGTTTCCTTGGTTCCAGGAAACATTAGGCTTATCACTCTGTGTAGAGCCAATTGAAGTGATAATAAGAGTAATAAAAGTGACAGGAAGGAAAGGGAAAAGCAAGAAGAGAGGAGGGAAGACACTGAAATAGAATTATAAAGGGGAAGGAAGAAGTAGGCAGCACTACATCAAGTGAGTGGATGATAGTCACCACAAACTATCACTGGAACCCATCAATGAAGGAAGAGAAAGCACAAAGATGGCCACAAAACGCAAAAAATACCCACAAATCACAAAAACGGCCACGAAACACAAAAAAGGCCACAAACGAAAAAATGGCGACAAATCACAAAAATGGTGACAAATCACAAAAATGGCGGCAAAATCACAAAAATGCTCATAAACCACAAAAATACCTACAAATCATAAAAATACCCACAAATCACAAAAATGGCCATAAATTCCAAATGGCCACAAATCACAAAACTGGACATAAATCTAAAAATATACCCACACATCACAGAAATGGTCACACATCACAAAAATGGCCACAAATCACAAAATTGGCCACACAACCAATGACACATAATTCAGACCTTCGAAATCTTGACTTCATATTTTAAAACGTCTATCTATCCATCAATTGCCAGAGGCCTTAATCCCGTAAGGGATGGCCACAAACAAATCGCCTCCATGTCGCCCTGTCCCCCGCCATTTCACTGCCTTGCTCCCAGCTCACATCCCCCTCTCTCATATATCTCTCCACTCCATCCCTTCATCTCATCCTTGTCCTTCCCCTTCCTCTCCCCCCATCCACCTCAATCACATGCATTCTCCTCGTGAGTCTCTCACTCTCCATCCATGTGGCCAAACCACCTCAGTGTATTTCTCCTAACGCTTCCTATCACATCCACATCCACACCACAACGATCCTTCACGTCCTCATTTGTCAATCTGTCTCTCCATGTGACTCCATATGCTCCTCTCAAATAACTCATTTCCACTGCTTTCACTCTCGACATCTGTCTCTCCAACAAGGTTCAAGCTTCTCTCCCATACGTTAGTGTTCGTATCACAATGCTGTCATGTAGCAACTTTTTCACTTCCATGCTCACTTCCCTGTTTCTTATCACTGTTTTCAAGGAACCAGCAACCTTTCTTCCTTTTTGTACCCTTTCAAGCACTTCACCTTCTAAACTTCAATCCTTATTCATCACACTACCCAAGTACTTAAACACACTCACATTCTCCATTTCCTCATCATCCAACCTCACTGTACCTTTACTAACTTCACCTCTCTCGAAGATCATAACTTTACTCTTCCCTAATCACCTTTAGATTCCGTTTCTTACATACACTCCCAAACTCATCCACCAAGCCTTGCAGCTCCCCTTCGTCTTCACTTAACAATACAATATCATCTACAAACAACAGTACAGGGAGTCTCCAAACACTGCCCTCTCTCATTAGGGCCGCTTCAACATCCACTGCCCTACCTTGTATCTCTTTTATAACCCCATCCATATACAGATTGAACAACCTTGGAGACATGACACATTCCTGTTTCAATCCAACCTTCAAATAGAAAAATTCACTCAGTTCACTATCCACACGTACTGAAGCCTTAACACCCTCATGCATACTCTTCGCGGCATTCAACAACGTTCCATCTACTCAATATATTCTTAATACTTTCCACAATCCTTGTCTATCCACCTTGTCAAATGCTTTCTCCAAATCTATGAAGGCCGCATACAACTTCTTTCCCTTCTCTAGAAACTTTTCCATTAAAGATCTATGAATGAATATCTGATCTACACAACCTCTTCCCTTCCTATAACCTCCCTGTTCTTCTCCAGCTAATTCCTCTGTTATTTCCCAAACTCTCTCAATAAGTATCCTACCATATACCTTTCCGATTACACTAAGAAGACAAATATCCCTATGATTACCACATATTTTTTTCCCCTTTTCCTTTGTCTATCTATCTATCTATCTATAGCCCGACGCCCTAATCCCGCAAAGGGTGGCCGCAGACAAAACGCCTCCAAGTCACTCTGTCACCCACCAATTGACTACCCTCCCCCCAACTCACCCCCCCCTCCCTCATATACCTCTCAACTCCATCCCTCCACCTCATCCTCGGTCTACCCCTCCCTCTCCCTCCCTCCACCTCACCTACATACACCCTCTTAGTCAATCTTTCATTCTCCATTCTCTCCACATGTCCAAACCACCTCAGTGTATTTCTCCTAATCTTTTCAACCACATCCACATCTACCCCACAACGTTCCTTCACTTCTTCATTCGTCAACCTGTCCCTCCACGTCACTCCACATGCTCCTCTCAAGTGCAGGGGAATAATTATACCTGACTTCCAATCATCCGGGACTCTGCTTTCCTCCCAGGCCAATCTACACATCTTCCACATCCACTCTAGTACTATCTCTCCCCCATTCTTCAGTATTTCATCACATACTCCATCAATGCCTGGGGCTTTCCCTATTTTAACTTTCTTCATCGCTTCCACAATTTCCATCTTACTGATTTTTTCCTCTCTTCTCACATCCCTCCGTCTCCCAGCCATTCCCAGCCACTTATACTCGACTTACTTTCATTCTCTATGTCCAGCAATTCGTTAAAGTGTTCTCTCCATCTACTCACTTTTTCTCCCTTCTCCACTAGTAATCTACCAATTTTCTTTCACTCCCCAACTAACTTCTTTGGCACCCTGCCTAGCTTTCTTTACCTCTTTCCGGAACATTTTCTTAAATTCTCTCCACATTACATTCCAATTCCTTCTAAATTCCTCATCCACTCTCTTCTTACTCTCTCGTACTAATCTTTTCACCTCTCTCTTGCACTTTACATACAACTCTCTCTTCCGTCTCTCAACTTCTTCCATGACCCTGTTTCTCATCCACTCATTATATGCTTTCTTCTTTTGTGCCACAGTCTCTCTCACCTCTTCATTCCACCATGCTGTTCCTTGCACCCCCTTTCGTCTTCTCTTCACCCCACACACCACCTCACATGCTGCACAGATTTCGTCTGTGAATATCTTGCACACACTTCCACGTCCCCATCTGCTCCAAGCTATATTTACCCAGTCGCTCCTCCACATGCTTCTTATAATCTGCCCTTTTTTCTCATCCGCTTGTAACCTTTCCATCTTCCTGGTATGAGCTACTTCCTCCTGTCCTTCCCTTCTTGTATTTCTCCATTTCGTTTGGGCACATTCCGACCATCTCCAAGTGTTGGTCAGAGAGTCCAGTCCCCAACCTCTACTGTATATACTCTTGCATGCATTACACACCTTCTCATCCTGCCATCCAAACTTACATAATCAATCATTGCCTTCCGTTCGTTGAGTTCACCACCCACCCTTCTCATTACTAGCCACGTATACCTGTGGATCATTTTGTGCCTGAAGAGCGTATTGCCTATCACCAACCCCTTCCCGGCACAAATGTCCACTGTGGGAAATACTTTCCCTCAGAGTGGTTACACTCTTTACCTTTTAAAATAGTTGTCCCTGATTAAAGGGAGAAGAAAACCTGGAGAGCGTTAATGATTAATTCAAGCGGTTTTATAACCCTTATATTGTAAATACATGTACTTAGGAAATTTCCATTTACCTAACGGCGCCTGCGTGATGAGTATAAAGTGCCCTCACGTGAAAAGCTGATGAGGTTTAATACACATTTACATAAAGGGAATATTTGGCTTTAGTTTAATTAAAACTAAGATTAAATTAAGTTAGATTAACCTTGTATATATCATGAAGTAATTTAACTGTATTTAATCTTGTTATTAATTAATAGTTGGCATCTCCACAATCCTATGAGAGAGTAGAGACTCGCCATGTTCACTCACTCTAGTTCCTAAGCCCGCTCATATTGCACACTGTAAATACACACCTATGGATGCTTGGATGCCCCAGGCAACCGACCGTAACATCAGAGCCATCGTCATCTGTTGTCCGACTCTTTTTAGGTAAGTAACCTTTATGATTTGGCCAAATCTTGGGGGAATTAAGTATGTGATAGGAAAATAATTACTGGCGAGTTGAAATATCAAATTACACCTAAACCTCCTAAGAGACTTATGTGAATTTATTTAAGGCCGTGTTAGACTAACACTCGTCAGATAAAGGTGTGTATAAAAACTTCTGACATATTTTTGGTGCCCCTGAGGGTGATGATAATAGATGTGTGCTGAGACTATCTATCTATCTATCTATTACCAGACGCCTCAATCCCGTTTGGGGTGGCCACAAACAAATCGCCTCCAAGTCGCCCTGTCCCCCGCCATTTCACTGCCCTGCTCCCAACTCACACCCCCCTCTCTCATATACCTCTCCACCCCATCCCTCCATCTCATCCTCGGCCTCCCCCTCCCTCTTCCCCCCTCCACCTCACTCACATACACTCTCTTCGTCAGTCTTTCACCCTCCATCCTCTCCACATGGCCAAACCACCTCAGTGTGTTCCTCATAACGCTTCCTATCACATCCACATCCACACCACAACACTCCTTTATATCCTCATTCGTCAGCCTGTCTCTCCACGTGACTCCACAGGCTCCTCTTAAATAACTCATTTCCACTGCTCTCACTCTTGACTTGTGTCCTTCCAACAATGTCCAAGCTTCACTTCCGTACGTTAGAGTTGGTATCACAATACTGTCATGTAGTAACTTTTTCACTTCCATGCTCACTTCCCTGTTTCTTATCAATGCTTTCAAGGAACCAGCAACCTTTCTTCCCTGCTGTACCCTTTCAAGCACTTCACCCTCCAAATCTCCATCCTTACTCATCACACTACCCAAATACTTAAACGTACTCACATTTTCCAATTCCTCACCATCCAACCTCGCTGTACATTCACTGACTTCACCTCTCTCAAAGACCATCACTTTACTCTTCCCTACATTCACCTTTAGATTCCGTTTCTTACACACTCTCTCAAACTCATCCACCAAGCCTTGCAGCTCCCCTTCGTCTTCACTCAACAACATAGTATCACCTGCAAACAACAGTACAGGGAGTTTCCAAACACTATTCTCTCTCACCAGGGCCACTCCAACATCCACTACCCTACCTTGTACCTCTTTTATTACCCCATCCATGTACAGATTGAACAACCATGGAGACATGACACATCCCTGTTTCAAACCAACTTTCAAAGAGAAAAATTCACTCAGTTCACCATACACACGCACTGCAGCCTTCGCACCATCGTACATACTCTTCACAGCATTCAACAACTTCCCATCTACTCCATATATTCTTAACACTTTCCACAATCCTTGTCTATCCACCCTGTCATATGCTTTCTCCAAATCCATGAAAGCTGCATACAACTTCTTTCCCTTCTCTAGAAGCTTTTCCACTAAAGATCTAAGAATGAATATCTGATCTACACAACCTCTTCCATTCCTAAAGCCTCCCTGTTCTTCTCCAACTTATTTCTCTGTTCTTTCTCTAACTCTGTCTACAGTATAAGTATCCTACCATACACTTTTCCTATTATACTAAGAAGACAAATGCCCCTATGATTACCACACACTTCTTTTTCCCCTTTTCCTTTGTACAAGAGAATAATTATACCTGACTTCCAATCCTCCGGGACTCTACCTTCCTCCCAGGCCATCTGCACATATTCCACATCCATTCTACTACTATCTCTCCCCCATGCTTCAGCATTTCACCACACACTCCATCAATTCCTGGGGCTTTCCCCGATTTAACTTTCCCCGATTTAACTTTCTTCATTCAGTGCTGAGGCACTGAACGATTTTAAGGTCACGTTTGTTGGGCACAGCCTACTCCCACGTTCTGTAGAAGTGGATGACGTGAAAATATATATAGACAGAGCTCCGGATGAAAGACAAATTCCTTTTCTGATGATGAGCAGCTTAATGCCGTATTAGATTGGGAGCATGACCGCACTATCCTTTCCCTGGGAGAAAATGATATTTATGATGATGTGGAAGTTACTGAAATTGTTGAAAACATCCCAGCCATTGTATGAGCCATTGAAGGTTCATGTAAATCCTCGGTAACCATAACCCTTCTTGAACCTAGAAACCTGCCATATGGTTCACCAGTTTGCTATGGTACGTGTAAATTAGTTAGCAGGGCCGTGAATAGGAAGTTTCAGAGGATAAGGAAAGGAAAGGATTTTATCTACGTTCATACAAAGCCTTTGCAAGCAACTCTAAAAGCCGATGGGATACACTGGAATCACGATGGCAGAGAAGCGGTTCTGCAGAAATTTATAAATATCATAGAGTTAAAGAAAGAACAGTTCTATGCTGTACAGGCTTTGGGTGGTCCCATGTTATATCAAAATAATTAATTAGTTCTAAACTCAGGGAAATATGCGTTGTTTGGAAATTGAGTGTGGGGATAAAGGCATAACCCCAGAGGTTTAACAACCAAGGGAGATAAGTTTAATACCATAAACAGGTAATTATTGAGCTTGGGTAAATTTGTGGTTGTAAAATTGAATTTAATGGTTAATCTAGTAAATTAGAAATCAGTCAAAATGTCTATGTCCTTGTTACAGAGATCATCTAGTAGTAAAGCCGGATGAGTAACGAAAGCCATAAATGATTGCAGACAATCATTAGATGAAACACCTCAGTCCAGGGAGAACTTGAGTAGTCTCTTGAATATACTAAAGGACAGATGGACTAAATATGAAGAAGGTTATGTAAATTTAGAAGCAGCCATAGTAAAACCTGATGATAAAGATCTAGAGTCGTAGACTACCAAATCTGAAGGTAAATTAGAGGAATATCTAACATTAGTGAAGTTGCTAGAGTCAAAACTGGCCGAGACTGCCGCGGAAATACAGGTTGTGAAACAAAGGAGTAAAGCTGTACCATCACAAATTACGCTTCAAGAGTTTGATGGGAGCAAAATTGGAAAACTTTTTGGATCAGTTTAAATACTTAGTTCATGACAGAACAGACCTCCCCAATGTAAGTAAACTCAAGTATCTGTTAGGCAGGTCAAGGGGATGCCTTACAAGTTGTTAAAGGAATTACCTGTGGAAGAAAACAATTATGAGGTGGCACTGACAATCCTTTGACAGAATTACGAAGACAGGGAGCAGGTCATTACTCAATTACTGAAGGCTTTAACTGAATTACCCATACCTAAACATGATTTTGATTCCTTGCAAAATTTTCGGATTGCGATAAGTTGTAATTTAAAGGCTTTAGGTACTTAGGAAGATATTAAAGCAGCAGATTGGGTGCTTTCTAGAATTGTGCCCTTAAAACTTCTACTAGGAACCAAGGACGCCATGTATGGTAAGTGCCAAAAGGATAATTTCTCCTGTGAGGAGATTGAGGAAGGTTTAATGCAACTCTTTAAACATTTGCAAGGAACAGTAAAGCCTGCTGAGATTAAACAGAAGACTGAAATAAGGAAAAAAAAAACTAACCAACTTGTTGGGAACCCTAAGTCAGAGAAGGCTAAGTCTGTGCATAAAGAAGGGATAGGTACTTTCCTTAGCTCTTTAAAATCTGAGAATAAAATATTAAAAATAAGGAATAGACAAGTTAATGAAAATAAGGAGGTAAAACTTTCCATGGCAAAGGACAGGAAGGTGTGTGCATTTTTGGTGAACTACATTCCAGTGCATCTTGTCAACATTATTCTGATTACACTTCTAGAGTAGGGAAGCTTCAGGAATTGGGGTGTTGAATAATTTGCATGAATTCTGAACACACTTCCGCGGACCGCAAGATTAAACTAAAGCTTTGTTTCAAATGTAAAAAGGATCATCATCTTGTGCTTTATGCCCAATGATGAAATAGGCAGTTCCTAAAACTGCAAATGTCAATATGACAGTTGCTAAGGAGAATACTCCAGTAATAATGCCAGGTGTAGTTCCAGTTGCAGATGTGAAGGTAATGGTTTTTCTTTTTCTTTTTCTTTTTTATGTGCCCGACTCTGGGCACATGCTTCACAGCCTGCACTCAAGGCCCAGTAGTCCTCCTACATACCATGCACCTCAACATGTCACCACTTCAGCGTTAACACCCACTGTCCATATTGAATACATGCTAGGGCTGTCTCATACAGGACTGGTGTATTGGTATTAACGGGGGTATTTTTACGACATGTCGGCAAGTCTTCTGGTAGATCGGTGGAGTCTGCTTTTTATGAAATTCAAATCCTTAAACTGTTCCCTGCCCCAGCGGGGATTTGAACCTGGATCCGGTAGGACAGCAGGCCACCTCTTTACCGATTGAGCCATAGAAACCTACTAGCATGTACTCTTTTTGAAACGTGTGCACAGAAAACCTTCATTTCTGCAGACACTGTGAAGAAATTAAAGTTACCCATTGTTGGCAAGGTAAATCTAGCCATTACAGGATTCTTAACTGCTAAGGAGGCTCAGTCCTTTGATTTAGTTAAACCTGTAATACATCTTGGCAGATATAAATAACGTATAACAGCAGCTGTACTGGGCAATATGGAGACAAGTATACAGTATATATAAAGGGACTGAAGGAAACCTCTGATCATCTATAAAGCTCAGGGATAAAGTTGGCTAAACGGAATGTGGAATCAGATACTGTGGGTCCAATAAAAATGATAATTGGTTCAGATTACTGTGGAAGATTCCTACATAGGACTTGCAAGAAGAATAAAGTACAGTTGTACAAGAGTCCAAAGGTAACCTTATTATGGGTCAGTTGCCTTTTCCAAAGCAAGATAAAGGAGAGGCCAAACTGGTAGATTCAGTCTTTGTTATCCCCACACAGTCATTGATGGTAGCTAGAATAGGTGCAGAGTTAGAACCTACTAGGATAAATTACTTGCTGGATGAAAAAATTGTACCTGTACACAAAGCATGGGACCTAGACAGTGTAGGAATGCACTCTGAAGAACCAACCCCTGAAGATAAAATAACTTTGTATTTGTATAACCAGACTCTGGAATTTAAGGATGAACAGTATTAGGTAGGATTACCATGGAAACTAAACTATTCAGAGTTACCAATAAATTGCTAAGCAGGTAAAGCTCAGTTAAATTCTCTTCTAAGAAGTTGAGAGGTAAACCAGAACATCTGACCATATATGATAATATTAAAAAAGACCTATTGAAGAATAAATTTATAGAAGAGGTGGAATTCCCTGTTAACCACAAAGGACATTATTTACCACATCATGCTGTAAGCAAGGTTTCAGTAACTACTCCCATAAGGATAGTTTTCAATTGTAGTAGTAAAGCGTAACAAATGTTCAGCTAGCTTGTACGATTGCCTATACTCTGGACCTACACTAACAGAGAAGTTAGGGAATGTATTACTAAGATTTAGAGAGAAACCTTATGCTTATACAGCAGACATTAGTAAGGCTTTTCTCAGAATAGGATTGAGAGAGGCGGATAGGAAATTTACAAAATTCCTCTGGCCTCAAGACCCTCAAAATGAGGATAGTCCATTGAAACCTTACTGTTTCCGATCGGTACTCTTTGGCTCTTGTGCTAGTCCATTACTACTTTGCAACACTTTAAAGCATCATTTTGGAAATGCCAAATGCCCAGAAATAGGGCAGGCTTTTTACATGGATAATTTGCAAGGTGTTGCTGATACTGAGGCGGAAGCATTGAAGCTTATGAAGTAGCCAATTCCGAAAGTAGGAAGGCAAATTTGCCGTTACAGAGCTGGAACACAAAGTCACCGCCTTTGAGGAATAAAATACAAGAGGACTATCCAATTATTGACATTCCCAAACTCAAAATGTGTTGGGTCTTAACTGGGATACGAGAGCTGATGAAATAAGTTTGAAACCAACTAAGTTCTCTGATGTCACTCTCACAAAGAGGTCCTTGTTAAGTCAGGTCTCAACGTTATTTGACCCATTAGGATTGGTCAGTCCTACAGTTATTATGGGCAAATTTTTAGTCCAGGAGGCTTGGCGAGAAAGGTTAGACTGGGACACTGAATTAGGTGAGACATATGTGGAACAATGGGAACAGATTAGCACGGAGTTTGGAACCACATCAAGCATAATATGTATTCCCAGGAAAATAAACAGTAATACGAAGTCACACTTACACATATTTTGTGATGCTTCTCAAAGGGCCTATGGAGCAGTAGCTTATTGGGCAACAGGAGAGGATAGTAAGATTATTATGCCCAAAGCCAGAGTTGTGCCAATTAAAGGAAGAACCCTAACATCAAATGGAAATGGCTTCCATAGAAGTAGGAACTACATTGGCCAGATATTTGACCACTACTCTTGACACCCGGTTTAAGGATATCTATATATGGACAGTGAGACTTGTTTTTACTGGAGAGGGAAGGAAGACAGTAAAATTCCTTTCGTCCCCAATAGAGTGAAGATTATTAAAGAGCTGTCTTCCAAATTTAAATTTATGCATGTATCCTCCAAACAAAACCCAACTGATTTGCTCTTGAGAGTTTCGACAGTAAAGAGACTGATCAAAGATAACTTGTGGTTTAAAGGTCCTAAATGGTTACTCACTAAAGATTGGCCTGAGCAGAAACAGTATAGTACTGCTGAGGTTAGAGTAGTAAGCTTGGATCCTGTAGTACCTGAGCCAGATGTAACTGACGTTAGCAGATTCTCATAAAAAAGACAATTTATTAATGCCACTAAAATAGTTGTTAAATTATTGTTTAAGAAAGTGGGGTTTCAGAGCTTTGATCCCATGGAATATTGGCTGAAAAGATACAAAGGAATTATTATGGAGAGATATATGACCTTTTAGGCCATATAAGAGATTTCAGATTGTTCTTAGACGGACAGGGTCTAATTAGATGCCGGGGCCGAATAATAAAGGCTGATTTGCCTCTCCAAACTAGACATTCCATATTATTACCCAAGAACGATTATTTTGTACAGTTAACTGTTAAGGAAGCCCATGAGTTGACTTTTCACGGAGGTGTGCCGCAGACTTTGGCCCGATTCCGGGAAAGGTATTGGATCCCCAAAGGTAGACAGGTTATAAAAAATATCTCAAAAGGTCGCATTACAGTATATGTAGGAGGGTTGAACAACCACCATATGACTATCTAGGACCACCTGCCTTACCCAGGGATAGGTTAAATGTAAGTTCCCCCTTCAAAGTAACAGGAATTGATTACACTGGGGCTATAATTATTACGGGTGAGGGAACTCCCCATAAGGTGTATATATGTCTGTTTACTTGCACCTACACAAGGGCAGTCCATCTAGAAATAGCAGAAGATTTAAGTTCGGAGACATTCCTGAATGTATTTAGAAAATTTACAGGCAAAAGGTCTTGTCCTAATAAATTAAAAAGCGACAATGGAACCAATTTCGTTGGAGCAGCACCTCTACTTTCAGTTATAATGAATGACCCAAAGGTTAAGTCGGTGTTGAAAATCCGATATTGTACCTGGCAGTTCATTGCTGCAAGAGCACCATGGCAAAATGGATTTACTGAACGAATGATTGATATTGTGAAGAACTGCCTAAGGAAAACCTTACACAGAACTAAAATCACCAGGGAGAAGTTGTGAACAGTGATAACTGAAATAATAGGCAAGGATTAATGATAGGCCTTTAACCTATCTGGATGACACTAGCATTTCAATTGAGGCATTGGCACCTGCTCATATGTTATATGGCAGAAAAATCCATCCGGTGCCTGGTATGGATGTACAGCAGGAAGTTGATGATTCCACCATAGAAAATAATGCATTAGGACAACATCTGCGTGAGGGATACCAACGTCTGAAAAAGGTACTGGGCACCTGAAATAAACACTGGAGCGAAAAATATCTTTTATGGGGCTCAGGCTGCCAGCAACAAGTCAGTTTTAAACATAGTAGATGTTGTCTTAGTGAAAACAGAACAAACAAGATCCCAGTGGCCATTAGCTAAAGTGATCTCTACTCACCCAGATTCAAAGGGGGTGCTGAGATTTGTTAAAATTAAATGTAGGGGACATACCAACATAAAATCTATTGATAAACTGATACCCCTTCAGTTAACGACTACCCCGGAGACAGTGGATGGTGGAGAGCAATTGGGTCAAGATGCACGATCTAGAAGGGCCTCAGCACAGGGTTATTGAGACCTATGGATAGAACTCCTGGCTGGGGGTCACATTACATGATACAACGTATCATTTTTCGCCCGGCCCCAGAACTGTGGGAAATACTTTCCCCAGAGCAGTTGCACTCTACCTTTTAAAATAGTTGTCCCTGATTAAAGGCAGAAGAAAAGCTGGAGAGCGTTAATGATTAATTCAAGCGGTTTTATAACCCAGATATTACATTCTCTTTAATAATTCTTGTTATTAATAAATTAAATGCTACTGTGTTTAACCCTTGTGGACAACTATATTGTAAATACATGTAAATACTTAGGAAATTTTCATTTACCTAATGGCGCCTGCGTGATGATTATAAAGTGCCCTCACGTGAAAAGCTGATGAGGTTTAATACATATTTACATAAAGGGAATATTTGGCTTTAGTTTAATTAAAACTAAGATTAAATTAAGTTAGATTAATCTTGTATATATCATGAAGTAATTTAACTGTATTTAATCTTGTAATTAATTAATAGTTGGCATCTCTACGGTCCTATGAGAGAGTAGAGACTCGCCATGTTCACTCACTCTAGTTCCACAGCCCACTCAGACTGTGCGCTGTAAATACGCACCTAAGGATGCTTGGATGCCCGAGGCAGCCGACTGAAACATCAGAGCCATCTTCATCTGTTGTCCGACTCTCTCTAGCTAAGTAACCTTTATGATTTGGCCAAAGCTTGGGGTAATTAGCTAGGAGATTGGGGAATAATTACTGGTGAGTTAAAATATCAAATTACACCTAAACCTCCTTAGAGTCTTATGTGACTTTATGTAAGGTCGTGTTCGACTAACACTCGTCAGATAAAGGAGTGTATGAAAATTTCTGACATCCACTAAAGCACTGCCATTCTCATCTATCTCTTCAGGCACACCCCATTCACCAACTACCCCATCCATCTTGACATTCCCTACTTTTCCATTCATATCTCCAATCAAAAACACTCTCTCATTCCTTTAAAACTTTTCCATGCACACTTCCACATTTGTCCAGAACTCTGCTTTCATTCTGCTTGCACGATCTTGCGTTGGCGTATACATGCACACAATTGCCCACATTTGTAGTCCAAATTTCAATCATACCCATACAATCCTTGAGCCAGCTGATCCATACTCTTTTATATTCTCCTTCCATCTTTTACTCACAACAATACGCACTCCTTCTTTTGCCCTCTCATTCTCATCTACTTCCACACATATACCCCATCCATACTCCCATTCTCTCACACTTTCACCTCACCATTTAGTTTCAGTTAATCCACTTTCGCACCCTCAAGCACCTGGATTATCTCTCTTTCACCTCATCATTCGCACCCCTTACATTCCATGTAGCTATCCGTACCATATCCTTTGTTCGGTCCTTAGTCGTCACCTTTTGGTCAGTCCTGGTCCGAGGCTTCTTGTTCGTATTTTTAGTTAGCTGTTTTCCGGGGAGTGGCACTAACCCTCCGTAAACTCACTTGTTGTGACGTAGAGAACGTGTTGGCTGGTTATAAGGTTACCACCCAGCGTTGTAAATGCTTTTCTGGTTTACAGGAAAACATTTGGCTTGCCACTCAGTGTAGAGTTACCCTAAAAACAGAGCAACACTACACTAAGTGGGTGGATGATGGGCGCCCCCACCTACCACTAAAAAAGTGAAAAATGAAAAAAAAAAAAAAAAAAAAAGTATTGTACTTCTCTGTAGATTATGTTTATTGTGTAAAATTAGACTGCAAAGTTGACAGACTGAGGTAGTTTCCCTATAGACAGATAGATAGATAAATAGGTAGGCAGATATAGATAGACACAGATGGATAGATACAGATAGATAGATGGAGAGATACAAGTAGACATAGATATAGATATATATAGAGAGAAACAGATATAGACAGACATATAGACAGATAGATAGATAGATAAATAGAAAGATGGATAGATAGATAGACAGACAGGTATAGATAGATAGATAGATAAATATATTGAGATATAGATAAAGATAGATATAGATATAGACAGACAGATAGCCAGAGATATAGATAGACATAGATAGACTGATAGATGGATAGACAGGGATATACAGTAGATAGATAGACAGACAAAGATATAGATAGACGTAGATAGATAGATAGATAGATAGATAGATGGAGAGATACAGGTAGACATAAATAGATAGATAGGCAGATATATGGAGATATGAATAAATAGATAGATATATAGAAAGATCGATATAGGTATAGCTAGATAGATAAACAGAGATATAGACAGATAGACAGATGCACAAAGATATAGATAGATAGATAAATAGATTGATATCCAAATAGGTGGGTATGTACGAGTATCTATAGGTACAGGCGTGTGTGTGTGTGTGTGTGTGTGTGTGTGTGTAGTCAGCAAACTTCACCAGCTCGACACTATTATTACAAACACATATATCCACTTACGTATTGCCTGACGCCTCATCTTGTGAGCTGTGGCCTCGAATTTGTTTTAATACGCTTATGTTCCTCCTCATTAACAACCCTCTCTCCTCACTACACAAAGGAAGCTCCCGTAGAAGTCGTGGCTTACGTGTGGTCGACAGGTTCTGCGGTTAAGCTACGCCTATTAAAACGCGCCTTCTATAAACTACAGCTAATTCGGATTGGGATGGCTAGCTGTCCTTCAATGACCTCGTTAACACAAATGATCATTAAACTGGACGAGGTGATTTAGATTTAGTGAGAAAAGTTTAATATAAGGTTAAAGTATAATAACTTCATGGTATAAAAAAAAAATCCTATCTGTCTATAGCCAGACGTCTCAATCCCGTAATGGATGGCCACAAACAAATCGCCTCCCTGTCCCCTGCCATTTCGCTGCTCTCCCCCAGCTCACCCCCTTCTGTCATATATCTCTCCACTCCATCCCTCCATCTCATCCTCGGTCTCCCCCCCCTCTCCCCCCTCTACTCTCCTCGTTAGTCTCTCGCTCTACATCCTCTCCACATGGCCAAAACACTTCGCTGTATTTCTCCTAACTCTATCACATCCACATCCACACCACAATGCTCCTTCACTTCCTCATTTGTCGGTCTGTCTCTCCATGTAACTCCGCATGCACCTAGCAAATAACTCAGTCCACTGCTTTCACTCTTGACTTCTGTCCCTCCAGCAAGGGCCAAGCTACACTTCCATACGTTAGAGTTGGTATCACAATACTGTCATGTAGTAACTTTTTTACTTCCATTCTCACTTTCCTATTTCTTATCACTGCTTTCAAAGAACCAACAACATTCTTCCTTGTTGTACCCTTTCAAGCACTTCACCCTCTAAACTTCCATCCTTACTCGTCACACTACCCAAGTACTTAAATGCACTCAGATTTTCCATTTCCTCCTCATCCAACCTCATTGTACATTCACTGACTTCACTTCTCTCGAAGACCATAACTTTTCTTTCTTACATTCATCTCTAGATTCCGTTTCTTACTCTCCCAAACTTATCCACAAAGCCTTGCAGTTTTGGCTTTCATTAACTTTATTATTCTAAGGATGTCTTATCTCGCCATCATACTTGTATTCGTCTCAAGCATTTTTTTTTTTTTATATAGTTATAGAGGTTAAAATATGTACAGTTGAAAAAGAAAAAATCTGCCCCATAATTTGTGTGGCTAATGTAGATATCTGGCAATCCTCCCCAAACAGTAAATAGCTTATACGAAGCCTCCATCGATGAAGCAGTCACGAGCCCAGGCGAGTGTGGAAGACGCAGTTGTCTAAAAATCATTGCGTTTGTCATTCGTGAAAATAGATATTGTTCTATGTGTGCCAAGACAATAATGGATGCATTCATTTTATATGATACTAGAGAAAATAAGGAAGATTACTAGTTACCCTGTCTGTCTCATTGTAGGAACAGGGTAACTTTAGTAAATAAATGCCTGTGTTTGGATGAGTAAATTGGGAGTGTGTCGTGCTCTTTCGGTTACCTCCCTTGCGTTGGGGGAAGCGGGCTAGGTATATAGATAGAATAGACTAAAGTTAGGGTGCTCATCACACCCCTCACATGTGCCGCGCGACGGACATTCACATATGCTGGCGCCAGCTTATAAAGGAAAGCAGTACTGATATCAGACTTGCTGGCATTGTACTATCTTATCATCTGCCTCTGTGAAGTAATACCACATTGATCCGTAACACATGGCTACTATTAGTATATTCATTAGGTTGTTACCTTTACGTAATACTAGCTTTCCCTTGCCTAATGATTCTCTGTTACCTGCCAGCGGAATTAATGCAATAATTATTAAGGATTGGTAGCATTGCACGTACAAGACAGTAGCACCATCAATCGGAAAATAAGGCGTAGTGGCATATGGATCCTGTTGGGAACTGTAGTTTTCAACGCAACACAAGAGGCATAATTACTTTATTAATTGATACCCGTAAACTTCTACACACCCATGAAATGATGACAGAAAGCAAAGGAATAATCATATATATCAAAATAGCGTCTGAAAGCATTAAGCATTAATGCAACTTAATTACCGGTAATATACTGCCCTCCGTACATGTCTTATCTCACACTACCAAAGGCAACAGCGGTAGTAACATCTAATGGTTTATTGGATACTTTAATAATACGATACTGAATGAACCAAAGAAAAAAAATACATAATATACTGAATGATTGGTGATTCCATGCACACTTCGGCTGCCTGGGTTCGTGGCTGGTTCATTCATGGCGGCTTCATAGGAGTTGTTTACTATTCAGAGAGAGTTGGCGGAAATCTCCACTAACCACGCATATTGTGGGTCAGAATTTTTTCCCGCAACTGTACATCCTTCATTAGCGCCTTCCCAAGAAGCCTTTCAGAGCTATAAAAACAACCAACTATACCCTTTTTACTCTATCTTGGCCTAAAAGTCCAGGCTCTCTATCTTAAATACCGAGTTATAAAAAAAGAGTAGCACTAAAATATGATGCTAGTTCCGAAGAAGCACTATGGAAAGGATGTAGAGCCAGAGTACTGTCTTTTTCCTCCACTGACGTACGTGAAATCAGCTACAAAAAGGACGAACGTCTGGGCCAAGTTTGATTAAAAAGAGTACCATATAAATCAATCAAGCAATCAATCAATCAATCAGTCAATTAATATTCTAAGGCGAGCAAGAACCAATTTCGAAACACATCATCTTTTCTGAGGGTGAAATACATTGCATGGAGAGCATTCAAAAGTCAAATTTCACTTGCAAAAAAATATGGGAGTCGTGTCGCAGTCAGCACCTTCTCTGTATTTTTTTTTTTCCTCGATGGGAACAATCTTGCGGGCTTCTGGACTTTGGTTCCTTCTTCCTTGCATTAAAAATTAAATTCACTCGGCCTTGGTTATGTAAGTATTTTCTATTACAATTTCATATGGCCTCAGCACCGAAGGAAAGTCAGTTTAATGAAGGATGCATTCAGTTTGGCTTCACTAGTATCATCAAAAACGGGTGTAAATTTCCAGTGTGTCATGCCTGAATTTCTAGTGTGTCATATACCCTTCCAGTGTGTGCCTTATGTCTAAATTTCCACAGTGTGTCATATGCCTAAATTTCCACAGTGTGTCATATGCCTAAATTTCCAGTGTGTCATAAGCCTAAATTTCCACAGCGTGTCATATGCCTCAATTTCCAGTGTGTCATATGCCTCAATTTCCTGTGTGTCATATGCCTCAATTTCCCGTGTGTCATATACCTTTCCAGTGTGTCATATGCCTAAATTTCCAGTGTGTCATGCCTGAATTTCTAGTGTGTCATATACCCTTCCAGTGTGTGCCTTATGCCTAAATTTCCACAGTGTGTCATATGCCTAAATTTCCACAGTGTGTCATATGCCTCAATTTCCCGTGTGTCATATACCTTTCCAGTGTGTCATATGCCTAAATTTCCAGTGTGTCATATGCCTTAATTTCCAGTGTTTCATATGGCTAATTTTCCAATGCGTGTCATATGCCTAAATTTCCAGTGTGTGTCATATGCCTTAATTTCCAGTGTGTCATATGCCTGAAGTTCCCGTGTGTCATATATCTAAATTTTCACTGTGTCATATGCCTGAATTTCCACTGTGTCATATGCCTGAATTTCCAATGTGTGTCATATGCGTAAATTTCCAATGTGTGTCATATGTGTAAATTTACTCAGTGTATTATAAACCAAAGAATTTCCATCACAGTAAGGTGTTATAAGCAAAATAAATCGTTTCGCAAGCGGTGTTAGGGAGGCTTCTTAACTGACGAGACTACGGACCATTAACTTCTTGGTTCGTATTCTCGTCGGGTATGGAAGCTCTCTAACACCTCTCCCTTAGCGATTTATTTTTGGTTACGGCTGGTTAATATCCTTTTGCATGTTATCTATGCAGGGTATGGCGATCTTGGAATGATTTTTGTAACACGGGGAAGGACAGTTACGGTGTAATAAGCAAAATAAATCGCTTAGGGAAAGGAATTGGGGAACTTTCTTGACCGACGACAATACCGCCCTTGGAGAGACGTACCTAAACCCTCCACAGCAACAATGGCACTGAGAGCATGTAGTGAGTTAGGCTGCACACACACACACACACACACACACACACACACACACACACACAGTAATTAGGCTCCTCTCTACACCCACCACATCCACACACACTTTCTCTCTCTCTCTCTCTCTCTCTCTCTCTCTCTCTCTCTCTCTCTCTCTCTCTCTCTCTCTCTCTCTCTCTCTCTCTCTCTCTCTCTCTCTCTCTCTCTAATCTTTACGACAACCATCCTTACATACAGTAGTTCATTCCAATTTACGTCAGTAATTTCTATCAGCCATTTATTAACAGTCAGAGACAAAAGTTGTTTCGCCTCTCCTGCTCTCTCTCCACGGGCGGAATTTTTTTTTTTTTCTTTGTGTTCGACTCTGGGCATAGGCTTCACAGCCTGCTATCAAGGCCCAACAGTCCTCCTACATACCATACACCTCGTCATGTCACCACTTCGGCGCTAACACCCACCGTCCATATTGAATACATGCTAGGGCTGTCTCATACAGGACTGGTGTATTGGTATTAGCGGGGGTATTTTTACCACATGTCGGCGGGTCTTCTGGTAGATCAGTAAAGCCTGATTTAATGAAATTCAAATCCTTAAACTGTTCCCTGCCCCAGCGGGGATTTGAACCTAGGTCCTTTAGAACGGCAGGCCACGTCTCTACCGATTGAGCCACGCCTCCCCCTGTAACGAGTGACACATATGACACAGATCTGACACCAATGAAGTCATCAATATGGGTTACTTTTGATACCCCCCAAAATTTAAACGTGCCTCTTTGAAGAGCAAGGTGGGATAGGCGACATGACTTTTGAGACTCACTGTACATGGCACTGTGCAAAAGCCTGACACCCGCGTATGCTAGTCGGTTAAGTAAACTCTCTAACACCTCTTCCTAAGCGATTAATTGTGTTTTTTAGACCTCACTGTCCTCTGCTTTGTTAGGTAAATTCTTCCAATATGGCCATACTCTATAAGCAACGTAGAGAAGGATATTAGCCAGCCATATCCTACTTATATCACTCCAGTACCACCATACTCAGCAATAATAACATCGGTCTATCTATCTGTCTATAGCCAGACGCCTTAATCCCGCAAGGGGTCGCCACAGAAAAATCGCCTTCATGTCTCCCTGTCCCTCGCCATTTCATTGTCCTGCTCCCATCTCACACCCCCCTCTCTCATATACCTCTCCACTTCATCCCTCCGTCTCATCCTTGGCCTCCCCCTCCCTCTCCCCCCTCCCTCATACATACAAATTTATATTAACCAGCTGTATCCAAAAATAAATCACTAAGGAAGAGGTGTTAGGGAGCTTACTTAAACAAGAAGAGTTCGGATTTTTTTCTTTTTATCATAAGGACAGAATTCCCTCCACTTCGTCCTTGGTGTGCCTCTTCTTCTCTTTTTCTCCTTTCGCGACACACTGCAGTCATCTCTATTTCCAAACTGCCTGCTGTTTATAACTGCTGGGCTCTTTTAGCTGGTAAATGAAGACAGGCAGACCCTAACTCTGCTAATGCTGGTTACGTGTGTGTGTGTGTGGGGGGTGAGAGAGAGAGAGAGAGAGAGAGAGGGGGGGGGGAAGCAGTTATATTTGTACAGAGAGGCGCCATGGGTTGTGAATTAATTAGGGATTTATTTTCACCTGAGAGTCACGTCCAGTCTGATGTTATGGCTGGTAAATATAACTACACACACACACACACACACACACACACACACACACACACACACACACACACAGCACTGGTCATTGAGGGTTATTGGGAGGGCCAGTGATGTATAAAAGAGTCATATAACTGTTTAACCAGTAACACGTTAATTCATTCTCCTAGAAGAATACTGCAGGGGTGGGTGCGGCTATGAAATGCGTCCCTTGTCTTATCAGTTTCACCCCACAGCCTATGAGACCTGTTCGCGCATTTATTTTTTCATCATTATTTCCTCCACAAATATTGCTGTGCAGATGTTGTGCAAGTATTTATCAATTATTATTATCTGTATCTGTCTGTCTGTCTATCTATCACTGTCTGTCTGTCTGTCTATCGGTCGGTGGGTCGGCTGGTCCATCTATCTATCTGTCTGTCTGTCTAGCTGCCTCTCTCGATCTCTCTATGAATCTCCCTACCTTATCTGTCTGCCTGTCTGTCTGTCTGTCTCTACCTCTATTTCTCTCTATCAGTCTGTCTGTTTGTCTGTCCCTCTAGATATATTATGTGTCTGTCTTTAGGTACGTATCATTTTATCCATTTATCTATCTATCTATCTATCCACCTGTCTATCTATATATCTATCTCTATCTATCTATCTATCTGTCTGTCTGTCTGTCTCAGTCTGTTCTGGTGTCAACATCTTTTTTCATATGAAGTTGTAGTATCACACATTTTACATAATAATTTTTAAAGCTGTTTAGTCATAATTAACAGTGTGTAATGAAGTGTGAATGATGAACAACCAAATATCATTTCGCTGTTAGCTGTGGTATAGAAAGAAGGTGGATGGCAGACCATAAGTGCCACCCTGTTTCAATTATAAAATGAAGGTTAGGAGAAGTGAAAAGATATCTGAATAGCGCGTAAGTGTAAAGTCCTGGGGAACCATTTATTATGTTGGTATATGTGAATGTACTTAATGCCATTTTATAGAGGTGTATAATGTGCTAGTAGAATTGTCATTTATCTCTACTTTTTGCATAAGCCCAGAGTATATGTAAATGCTTGGCACCTCACTTTAAGCTGACCTCAGCACCGCGCCCTAGTCGGCTCGGTGAGCGTACAGCATCAGAAGGCGTTTTATAGTTATTAAGGGAGGTGGTATCGCTCTTACATATCTCTCGGGTCGCAGTTATATTATTCTGTACCCAATAAAGAGAGATTTAATCTGCTCATTTCTGTCACCTTACGCTACCACTTAATAACAGACCAGCTTCCACCTTCTAGTGGCAGAGGACCTTTGGTGGGAAGTGTCGGGCAGTGACGGCGAGTAGCTGACGTGTACTACAGACAGTGTCGTCGATCCAACACAGTGGTCTAGTTATACTAAAACAGCAGAACACATAATATGTAGTCAACTGCTACTCCATAATGGCTACATTAATGGTGGCCAGCAGTGCGACGATACATATAATTGGTGCTAGCGGTGGCACGATATTTAGTGCTAGCCGTGTACCGATACATTAAATTGGTGGCAGCGGTGGGATACGATACGTGCTAAAGGGATTTATGCTGTGAACCAGTAACCCTTGCAATCGTTCGTTCCTGAAGGTGAAACAGAAAATCTTACTCTACTGTTGTAAGGGGACTAATTACCAGTGAGTTAAGTGGAGCAGATAAACTGGAGTGGTGAATATTAATTCCTCCCATTATTCTGCCAGTGCGTGATTCCTATCTTAAGCACAAAGTGGCAGTTATCTCGCCCTGTGGTGTGCGAGATATCTCCATCTTCAAACGCAAACTGGCAAGAATCTCGCTCTCGTGTGTGAGAGGCGAGATAAGGAGAGTTCAAGCCAGTGCGGTGAGGAGTGGGTCAACTAGTGACTTCTAGCAACTCCAGAGGCGCGGCCAGCCGAAGCGAGCCGAGGGAGAGAGAGAGCGGCCGAGTGAGGTGCCACGATTGTGTGTGGTGTATCTGTGGCATCTGCCTGGCATGATGCTGGGCGAACCAGTCGCTTGCTAACTCCCACAGCGAGCGGGCTGCCGTGTATGGTTGGAGGAGTCTGGTGGAGTGTGGAACGTGGAATGTGGAACATCATCCTGGACTTTCATATCTAGGTAGTATCCATGCATTATCCACACACACACACACACACACACACACACACACACACTTGAATCAACACACGTTAGTTAATGTGTGGAAATAAAGGTTTCTCAGAATTCCCTTGAAATAAATATACTTTCTGTGTATTTTATGTGTCCCGTTCTCTGTCACTTACCGTAACTATCCTTTTTTTTATGTCAGTTTATCTTCCTGTAACTGGGAGGGGAATATTACTGACAAGGTTAGATGGATACAGTGAAAAAGTGGGAATTAGGGGAAATAGAGATCAGCCAACCCCACTAGACTCAGCATTTTATGAGTGGGTTGATACATCAAATAAAAGTGCTCAGACATATTAAATGAGTGAAGGACATATTGAGGATCAAGGTGATGAGGATATTTCTGAAGGACAGGATGAGGATTTGAACGTTTTGCATTTGCGTTATGGTCATACTTATTCAACAGTCCCAGAGCAATCAGTTAGATCCAAAATGGCCACTAGTCTTGCTAATGAGGGTAATCCTAGTGAGGAGACTGTGGAAGTTGAGACTACAACAGTACCTTAGGTCACTCAGGATATGCAAAATCCAGTCATTAGTAATAGTTCTACAACCACTCAGATACCTATGTATACTTCAGATGTTTTCAGTACACCACAAGGTTTTGGACAAAATTTATTTTCTGTTCCTTATTCAAATGCATGGGGTATAAACACAGATGGTATTGGCATGCAAACCCAGAATTCTAATCAATGGGGCATGAATACTAATATTGGCATGCAAACCCAGGGCCCTTATCCAAATACCTGGGGCATGACTAACAATATGGGCGTGCAAGGTCAGACTAACCCTCCTCCTTTGTGGCAGATACCTGTACCTAATATGGCACCCACTAATCTGGCTACTGATATAGCACAGCAGCATCCTAACTGTACTGAAAGTCAGGCTTTGGCGAAGGCAGGCATATGCTATGCAGAAGCTAGCAAAGCCTTGCAAACTTCGGGCTGGAGAGATACAGCTACTAGTTCTCCACAGCAAAGGACCAAGGCTGTTAAGCCAAAGGTGAAAGAATGGTGTGTCATACATGGACATTGTCCTCATGAAACGGACTGTTGCCCCTTTGTCATTGAAAAGAGGAAGAAACTAGGGAACCCAGCTAGTTCGGGGGAAGCTCAGGGCCACGGGCAAAAGTAATTAAAATAGTACAATCCACCGATGCGTGTGTGGCAGCTATTACTAAGGTGGACTTATTATCTATTCCTTGGATCATAGGGAAAGGTCAAGTGTCCCTGATCGTAGATACAGGGGCATGTACAAACATTATTTCTAGTAAAGCGTTGGAAAGACTTAAAAGTGAAATGCCTCTAACAAACTGGACATTATCAGCACCTGATGTAATGTTGACAGGTGTGACAGGGAGTAGAATGAAGATTGTAAGCCAGGTGCCGTTGACATTGAGGGCAGATAAACGATCTCCTGTGTTACGTGCTACGTTTTATGTGGTTGAGGATTTTCCTCTGCCAGCTGATGGGCTGTTAGGCTTTGAAACCATGAAGGAGTATGATATAGTAATACACCCTCAAAGACATTCCATTTCCTTTAATGGGAAAGAGTTTGTAGGCCTTAATCCCTCAGCGACATGAACTGGAACTGGCATCCAATCAGGAGCCGTCCAACCAGTTGTGACCCCGACAAGTGAAGCGTCAAGGGAATCCCCGGATGCACACGAAGCGGAGGGTATGTACTGGAAGAAAGTCAGGGCTATAGTGAGTGGTAATCACCACTTACCCAGTCAAACTGTCTGTAAAATTCCTGTCCTATAGTAGGACTCGCCTACGTTTGTGGCTGTGGTGTGGCCGGCACCTTTGTACAGTGTTGCCACGTTTTCTATACCGTTATCTCTCTCTCTCTCTCTCTCTCTCTCTCTCTCTCTCTCTCTCTCTCTCTCTCTCTCTCCTGGCGGGAAATGTGAGCCACCCTGAGTACTTTTGATTCTTTTATAAGTTATTTATAATTGTGCTTTCATTTGTTAGTTTGGTTTTGTTATATTTAGTGATGCCGACAATGCATTCAATGCATGCCCCTCTCCTGCCTCTCTCTCTCTCTCTCTCTCTCACCGACTGGGTGTGGAAGTGTTGCCGCTCGCGAGTGAATAATGTTTTTTTTTTTTTACTTCGGTATTGGCATATGCCTACTATTTTGTCCTACATATTAGCTTATGATTATAAATGTGATTATTCCTCGTCCTTAAAATTATGGTAAAAGCCGGTAAATGTGAGCATTTTTCCCTAGCAACTCCTGTACAAGCTATGGTTGGGTCTATGGAGGTACGTACTTTACCTTAAGCCAGACTGGGTGTGTAAGTGTTGCCACTCACAAGAATTACATGAATTATTCCTTTTACTTTGGATATTGGCATATTTCTTCTTTTTTCAGGCTCATTATCTTATATCCATAACTGTGTTATTATTACCCACCCTAAAACTATGCTAAAAAACATTAAAAGTGACTACAATTTCTTTTAGCAACACTGTACAATATGTATGCCATGTTTCTGTGTTACTGTATAAATATTTTATGCATAATAAGATTACTGTTGATTCATCCATCAAAATACACAAGTGTAAGTTTTATTCATCTGAATTTATCGAATTTGTGATACCTTGTACATAAATAGCTTCCATTTCACATCGCAAGTTGGGGAAACGTGGCACCATTGTACACAGGTGCGGGCCACACCACAGCCGCAAACGTGCGGGAGTCCTACTATAGTACCTGACGTGTCGGTGTGAACTGATGTAGCATGCTTAACTGAGACTGTAAAACATAAGGCATTGTCGCTGGAATCGACTCTGACTAGCATTGGCCAAGACCAGAAGACGCCCCTCTTCATCACAAATATGAGTGGTGGCGCAGTTAAGCTCAGAGATGGTTGTTATATAGGCGACTTGATGTGCTATGGTGCCCCCATAAAGGAAGTCGACGACGTGCTGGTGATCTCTCCTGTAGTTACATCTCAAGCAACGACTCAGTCGGAACCCGTACGTCTGGCTAAGGAAAAACAGCTGGAGCAATATGTGAAGGTCACGGATAATGTAGACCATAAAACATGACTCCTAGCCCTCCTTAGAAAATTTTCCGACGTAGTAGCACTTCCATGGGAAGCGCTGGGTAGGACGGATAGGGTGAAGCATCATATTGGTTTGTGCCCTGGTACAAATCCAGTTTATGTGCCCGCATACCGTCTACCGCACAGCCAAAGGGAAGCAGTGGATGAGGAAGTTGAAAGGATGCTTCGTGATGAAGTTATCCAGCCTTCCTCCTCGCCTTGGAATGCACCACTCTTTCTAGTGCCTAAGAAGGACAGTGGTGTGAGACCTGTTGTGGATTTTTGGCAAGTGAACAAGATAACAGTACCGGATTGTTACCCGATTCCGCATCTGCGAGACTTACTTCAATCATTAGGTAAGGGAAATACTGTGTTTACTTGTCTAGATCTAGCATCAGGGTATTGGCAGGTGGAGCTGACCGAAGAGTCGCGTCCCATTACTGCTTTTAGTACTCACCTTGGGCACTTTGAATTTCTCCAGATGCCTTTTGGACTGAGTAATGCTCCTTTAACATTTCAGCGGATGATAAACCCAATGTTTGGCGAGATGTTAGGGCAAGACGTCTTAGCATATCTAGATGACCTAATCATCGTGAGTAACAATGTTAACAATCATTTTAACAAGTTAAAACGAGTGATGGAAACCTTGAGATCCGCAGGTCTGAAAATTAAGCTGTCAAAGTGTGAATTTTTGAAATCCAGTATTAAATTTTTAGGACACCTAGTTGATGGTAATGGCATCAAGACTGCCAGACAAGGTAAGGCCAATGTTGAATTTTCCTACACCACAGAACAAAGATCAGATAAGATCGTTCCTAGGCCTCACTGGCTTTTATAGGAGTTTTGTCCACAGGTATGCCATCATAGCATCACCTTTAACAACGCTACTTAAGAAGGATGCTGCATGGAAATGGGGACCCTCGGAAGAGGAAAGCTTCATCGAGCTCAAACAAGCCATGTCAGAAGCACCCGTATTAGCGTTTCCTGATTATACTCAACCTTTCTATCTGTGCACGGACGCCTCAGGTCTGGGTCTGGGAGCGGTGTTACAGCAGAAGGATGAGCAAGGTAAGACACATACCATAGCGTAGGCTAGTAGGGCACTAAGACCCCCAGAGAAGAACTATTCGACGACACATTTGGAGACATTAGCAGTCGTGTGGGCGTTAGGACATTTCCGGGATATTATCTTTGGCTACCAGATAATTGTTTTAACTCACCATGCACCCATACGCGACTTGTTTAAAGGAAAAAACTTGCATGGTAAGGTTGCACGTTGGTTTGGCAAGATAATGGAGCTTGATCCAGTGGTCAGATATTTACCAGGCCGTCAAAATGTTGTAGCCGACGCGTTGAGTAGAAACATTGCTACTACCATAGCCGAGGATGTTGTTCTTGCTGAGTATTCCTCAGACACGGTAAAAGTGGAACAAGGTGATGATGCGATGTGGTCTCAAGTCATTTATGCCTTGGAGTCTGGCAACGAGACTTGTCTACCTGAACTCCCAGTACCAATGACTCACTTCCATCTTCAACAGGGTCTTTTGTATAAGCAACCCCCAGGGAAGGACACTGCATATCAGTTGGTTGTTCCTGCTACCTTACAGCAAGCCGTGCTACAGTTAGTTCATGACTTACCTCAAGCGGGTCATCCCGGTCGCGATAGATGCATACGTGAGGCGAGAAAGAAATACTATTGGCCGACCATGAGGAAGGACATAGAAGCCCACGTCAGTCAATGTGTCAAATGCGTGGAAATACGAGGAATGACGGGACTTCCGACTCCCATCTTAGAGTATTCTCTACCGGAAAAATCCTGGGATACAGTCTCCATTGATCTCTTAGCGTTGCCAAGAAGTCGTCAAGGTTCAAGTTATATACTGGTGGCAGTGGACCATTTCTCACGATTCACTGTTTTAGCACCTTTACAGACGAAAACTTCAGAGGAGGTGGCACACACTTTTGTGACTTCAGTGATTTGTCCATACTCTACACAAGGTATTGCTCAGCGATAATGGTAGTGAATTTCGTAACCAGGTGTTACAAGAAATCTGTCGTATGTATGGAGTAAAGGAAGTTTTTGTAATGCCTTACAGTCCTAAGAGCAATGGCCTGGTGGAGAGAACAAACAGGAAGATACTGGAAGTCTTGAGACCAGTAATAACTTCAAATCAAGAGGATAACTGGGAAGACTGGTTACCACATGTAGTTGCGACCATCAACTCCTCCGAAAATTCATCAACTGGGAAATCTCCTCATTATATCCTTTATGGAGAAGAGAAAGTGTTACCCTACTATTTGGTCCTCCTACTCCAGTATACAACGAAGAACACTATGCAAAGGTACAGTTGTTGAAATTCCAACGTATACACAGTGAAGTACGGAAAAGATTAAAAGCCTCAAGAGCGGAGATGATGGCGAAACAACACAAAGGTAGTCAAGAAAAGACGTTACAGGCAGGCCAGAAGGTCGTGATCCACAACCCTGAGAGAATTTCCAAGTTCAGACCTAAGTTCCGTGGACCACATACCGTTGTGGAACGAGTACGTGGAAATACTTATAGAATAAAGGATGAAGCTAATGGAACTCAGGAGGTAGTACATGCTGATAGGATCAAACTAGTAAGTCAAGAGCTAGGCCTAACTAACCCTGTGTCTGATGTGTTGTCCCCTCTGTCTTCGTCGCAGTCTATGTCGTCATCTGTACCTGTCCCTAACCAAGAGTATCGCAGCAAGCTACGATCCCACAACAAGAGTGATTAAGGGAGCATCTTCTCTTGCAGAAAAAAATGTGGCTGTGGCTCATACTCCTCGTGCATTGCTTGGGGTGGACCTATGGAAAGACATCGGACACGGACACTACTGCGTTAATGCCAGGAGCACTGAAGAGCCCACTTGGAGAAGTCGTGGTAGTGGAAGATGCAGTATGCGTCTACTATCCAATGGAAGGCTATCTCCAAACGCCAGATAATGTCAAGGAGGTCTCCAAGGGCTTGTCGAATCTCAGACAGCAACTGTTGGAAGTGGGAAAGATGTTTGATCGAAACCCACGATTGACGAACTCTGACACTGAAGCTTTGGAACGAACCTTGCATGGAATTGTTGAGCTTCAGACTAGGCATATAGACAGGCTCACCAACAGGCTCACTAACTTGCATGTTGCTTTACCTAACATACACTCTGATCTTTCCAAGCATGTCCAGGCACGTACTGAGAGAGGACTTGTGGATTTTCTAGGAATCCTGTCTCAACAACTCTTTGGCTCGGCATTAGATAAGGATGTAGTGCAATTGGGTAGACAGATGCATGACTTGACACTGGCCGCTAAAGCCAATAATAGATTAATCATGCATGTGTATAAACAGTTAGATGAGTTCACTAACAAAGCTAACGAGATAATTAGGACTACCAACCATCTAGTAGAGCTTGTGAACAACATCCAAATTAACCTACCAACCCTAGCTAACTTGATGTTATTCGCTGAGTACTTACATGCTCTCGACGAGTCAACCACTGCTTTGGAGAAGCATGCAGCCAATATTGTGGACGGCTTAATCGGTGCAAGTTTGAACAGGGTTAATGCTTTATTGTTGCCTACTAATTTACTAACAAATGCACTTGATATAGCTATGTGGAAGCATGGACTTATGCCACTCTTTGATCTGAGTCAACTGGAATATTATTACCCATTGTTAGAGGCCCAGTTGACCCATGAAGGCATCCTGATACTGGTACCTATGAGGAATGCTGTAACATACCAGGCATGGCGGTTCATTTCCTTCCCTTTTGCTACTGCTAATAATACACTTGTTGTTATTGAAGAGGGTCCAGAGGTGCTAGTTGTCTCAGATGACAAGAAATATGTAGCAGTAACGACTGGATGAATTTGAGAAGTGTAAGGCCTCATTTCTTGATCTCCATGTAAGTCCTGCTTTCCATTTTGTCTTCGTACCATTAAAGGTAGAGGAGTGTAAGAGGGCCTTGTTGGACACAAATACTTCCTCTGCTCTGCAACGTTGCACCTTCCAACCCATTCAGTTGAAGTCAGTTTTCCATGCTCATATTCATGCAAAACAGTACTTTTACTTTCCTGAGACAGAGGAAGTAACTGTGACTTGTGCCTCGCAGAATCAATTCCTTACAGTAAAGGGGTATTATGTTGCACTTGATTTTTGTGAGTTACACAGTAAAGAGATAGCAGTTCTGCCCAGCAAGCATCATCTAGCTTTGTCAGTGAACTTCTCATCCCAGTTACGACCCTTTTTACCTTCATTCAGTGTTACTTCCTTGAATGTGAACAGGCTGTCTCATGTATTAAAGGAGCTTACCTTCCTCTCCCACCTGAACAGGACTGATTTAGAGCCTTATGTACTGTCCTATCTTCCTTCATACCTTTCTCCTTCCTATTTTGGTCCTGGCGTTGGTCTTCTACTTATTGTGGTCTTGTCCTGTGTTTGTGGTTTAAGCTACTATTTAAGGCGCCAATTAAGGAACCCACTGAGACCACGTGTCCGTACTCGCGGATTGCAAGCGGATGTTCCTGAATAGTTAGCTACCCTACACTCTGGTTAGGCTACACGGTAGTTAGGACAACAATGTCTACGAGGACGTCAATGGTGTGGCCGAGCGATGTTCTGGTGTCAACATCTTTTTCCATATGAAGTTGTAGTATCGCACATTGTACATAATAATTTTTAAAGCTGTTTAGTCATAATTAACAGTGTGTAATGAAGTATGAATGATGAACAACCAAATATCATTTCGCTGTTAGCTGTGGTATAGAAAGAAGGTGCATGGCAGACCATAAGTGCCACCCTGTTTCAATTATAAAATGAAGGTTAGGAGAAGTGAAAAGATATCTGAATAGTGCTTAAGTGTAAAGTCCTGGGGAACCATTTATTATGTTGGTATATGTGAATGTACTTGATGCCATTTTATAGAGGTGTATAATGTGCTAGTAGAATTGTCATTTATCTCTACTTTTTGCATAAGCCCAGAGTATATGTAAATGCTTGGCACCTCACTTTAAGCTGACCTCAGCACCGCGCCCTAGTCGGCTCGGTGAGCGTACAGCGTCAGAAGGCGTTTAATAGTTATTAAGGGAGGTGGTATCGCTCTTACATATCTCTCAGGTTGCAGTTATATTATTCTGTACCCAATAAAGAGAGATTTAATCTGCTCATTTCTGTCACCTTACGCTACCACTTAATAACAGACCAGCTTCCACCTTCTAGTGGCAGAGGACCTTTGGTGGGAAGTGTCGGGCAGTGACGGCGAGTAGCTGACGTGTACTACAGACAGTGTCGTCGATCCAACACGGTGGTCTAGTTATACTAAAACAGCAGAACACATAGTATGTAGTCAACTGCTACTCCATAATGGCTACATTAATGGTGGCCAGCAGAGCGACGATACATATAATTGGTGCTAGCGGTGGCACGATATTTAGTGCTAGCCGTGTACCGATACAAGTCTATTTATCTATCTTTGTCTTTATGTACGGATAAATCTATCTATTTATCTATCTATCCACTTGTCTATCTATCTGTCTATCTCTATCTACCTATCTATCTGTCTGTCTGTCTGTCTCTATATATCTACTATGTCTATCTTTATGTACGTATCAATCCACCTATCTCTGTTTATCAATCCACCTAGTCATCTATCCATCCATCTATCTATCTACCTATCTTACTATCCACCTATCTATCTATCTACCTATTTATCTATCTATCCACCTATTCATCTATCTATCTATATACCTATCCACCTATTCATCTGTCTGTCTATCTACCTATCTATCTACCTATCTATCATATCCACCTATTCATCCATCTGTCTATCTATCCACCTATTTATCTATCCATCTATCTATCTATCCACCTATTTATCTATCCATCTATCTATCTATCTAACCTATCTATCTATTTATCCGCCTATTCATCTATCTATCTACCTACTTATCTATGTATCTATCCACCTATTCATCTATCTATCTATCTATCTGTCCACCTTTTCATTTATCTGTCAATTAATGTACTATGTATCTATCTATTTATCTATCTATACCCTTACATACTTACAAAAAGAATATATACTTCTCAAACATCACCATACTTTGTCTTGTGGTAAATAAAGATACTCAATTTTGATGAGAGACTCCACACCTGTAGCGACAGTGGCAATAATTACCTCCACACACACACACACACACACACAAACACACACACACACACACACACACACACACACACACACACACACACACGCACGGTAAACTATGAATAGATGGATAAATAGACAGAGTTAGACGGGTGGACAGACAAGAAGATAGATAGACTGATAGATAGACAGACCGATAAAGAGATAGACAGAGCAGGATAGATAGGGACAGACATATAGATAGGTATATAGATAGATAGACTAACAGATAGATAGGCATATAAACGGATAGATAAATAGATGGATGGATGGACAGATGGACAGATGGATAGATAGACTGATAGACAGATAGATAGATGGATGGATGGATGAATGGATAGATGGATGGATGATTTGATAGAAAGATAGATAGATGGATGGATAGATGGATAGGTAATCTGACAGACAGACAGACAGACAGACAGGCAGACGGACACAGACAGGTAGATAGACAGACAGGTAGATAGATGGATAGATGATATGATAGATACATAGGTAGACAGACAGACTAACAGATACACAGACAGAAAGAAAGACAGGCCGACAGACAGATAGATATATAGACATAGATAGATAGATAGATAGATAGACAGATAGATAGATGGATGGATGGATAGATTATATGATAGACAGATAGGCAGACAGACAGACAGACAGACAGACGGATAGATAGATAGACAGATAGAGAGATATATCAGGATGGAAATGTCACTTCACTCGTCTGCCGATAATTAAAAAAATAAATAAATAAAAACAAGTTTAACAGTGACCGGCTCAGACCAGCTTCCAGCAGCATATCCATACTCAGATCACTCGGTGCTCCATTCAGTCACTCAAAGATTGCATGCTCAGCCTACTCATATCCACCCTTCTGAATCCTACCTCCCTCATGAGAACAGGGTCCACCTGGCCAGGCTGAGATGTGGACATCATCCAGCCCTCTTGAGTAATCAGAAGAGGTTGGATGACTCCATCGCTGACGCCATCCAGGATGCAACACAGCACCCCATACTATTAAGCACATTATGAAAGACTGCATTGCACACAATCTGCAACACAGCACCCCATTCTATTAAGCACATTATGGAAGACTGCACTGCACACAATCACCTGCGCCAACAACACACTCCTTACGAGCTCTTTGGGTAAGCCTGGTCTCAGCCGTGGCCTTCCTTAGTGTACGGCCACACTGAATGGGATTTCCTGGGAGGTTAGAGGGTAGCAGGCTGTCTAGCGGGTGGATGGCAAGATTAAACACACATTATTTATTGCGACTGGCCATACCGTACGCGGGTAGAGGGTTCTCGCCAAGCCTATCCGCTCCCCTCCCCTCTACGTGAACCAATATGTTGGTTAAAATTGCCTAGTGGCTCGCGGGATACCAGGCGAACCTGACCTACACCAAATCAAATGTAATCCAGGAATGAGTAGTGAAGAAATAATAAGTGTTGTTTTTCAGGGGAGGGCGCTGCAGGACCCCACGGACCCCCTACACAAAAATGTAGGTGTCCTCGAAAAACTCTGGGATGATTTATTTGAACAACTAAATATAACAGGTAAGTTATAAGTTGAGCTGACTCATCGATTAGTCTGTCATGATTAGGCTATTATTAACTTATTAGCTGGGCCACCTTTCTCTGATGGATACAGTGGATTACTTTTATATGAATATTGTTGAGCATGTAGCTGTTGATTCACTGTGTAGTATGGCATGATTAGCCTATACCAACTTTTTCATTGGCACAGCCACCCTTCTCAGATTCTAGTGCCGTACACATTCAACCAATCAGTTATGTAGCACCTCAAGCCTCCAGTGCTTTTAACATGTACAGTTACCAGTGAACTATTACAGTTACTTAGCATATGTTACTGAATTATGTGAAGAACCACTACAGTTATTTAGCAGATGTTCCTGATATTTGTAAAGAAATTATATAATTACTTAGCATATGTTCCTTACCTATGTAAAATATGAATGTAAAAATATTATGAAATGCTTATGTTCTTCAAAGAAGAGAATTAACAAATGATCCATTATGGGTGCTTTTTTTTTTTTTTTGGCATGTGCAAATGAGAATTTTTTTCACGTATTTTTGAGGTGCTATTGATTCCATATACCTAAACAAGTACTGTTACATTGCACTAACTTTTGTACAAGTATTTACCCTTGTCTTTACAGGATTGTTTAATAATTCCTTTAATAAGTCTGATGTACGTTATGTATACGTGGTTGTGATTTACCTTGAAAAAATATATAATTATGTAGTATATATTACGTAAAATGTGAATTTCAAAATATTATGAAATGCATAATAAGTTCTTCAAAGAAGAGAAGTAACAAATGATCCATTGCAGGTACTTTTTTCCCATGTGCAAATGAGATATTAGATTTTTTGTTTCACGTATTTTTGAGGTGCTGTTCAGTTGATTCCATAATACCCTGAACAAGTACTGTTACATTGCACTATTTTTTGTACAAGTATTGACCATTTCTTTACAGGCTTGTTTAAGTTTTGTAAAAAATTTGATGTAAGTTATGTATACGTGGTTTTGATTTACCTTAAAAATGTCCATACCTCAGTGTTATAACCACTCTCTGTTCAGCAATAAGTGGTTATCTGAAGGTGGTTGTCATTTTTGTCAGTCGTACTTCCAGATTATTCAACAAACAATCAAATGTTCTATGAGTTATTCGTAGATACTCAAAAAACTTATTGTCATACTGTACATGCGAGCTTGAAGTACACATTGTCGAATTCTCCACGTCTTGCTCGTTGCTTGTTGAATTCGTGAATCCAGCAAAATCTACTGACATTCAGATCATCAAATTTGAAAGACATAGTCTTACCTAGAAGCAATATTCTAGAGAGTTTTGACGGTGACACTGCACCGAGTGCGTGTGACAGGCACTGAACAATGACTGACGTCCCGCGTAATTTTCCTTCTTCCGATGTGGCCACAGCACCGCTTGCCTCTACCCACTAGGCAGCCCGCTACCCTCTACCCTCTCAGCCAATAGCGTTCAGTGTGGCCATACCCTTAGGGACTTCGGGCTGTTCGGCCAGACTGCCTAGGGAACAACCACTGCTACTACTTCTATTACTACTGCGTCATCATCATCATCATCATCGTTCTCATCCTGACAAAATATAGGTGTCCAAGATCCGTATTCTCATTGGTTAAGAAAGCTCCCTAACACCTTTACCTATGCGGTTTACTTTGCTTACTGCTGTACACCTTACTGTTGTACTGTGTTATATAAACCCTTCAAACATCGCCATACTCTGCATAAATATCGTACAAGAGGATATTAACCAGACATAAAAATAAATCGCTAAGGAAGAGGTGTTCAACAATGAGGCCACACAATAGGTCAAACTTCATTCACATCTTCATCTTAACGATTGTCAGAGGCGAATTAGACACGATATGTGTTAACCACGAATTACACATAGATTGCATGGATAACACACAAGAATTTAGTAACAGAGCAGAATCAGAAATAAACCGGTAAGGAAGAGGCGTTAGTACCCTTCCTAACCGCACCAAGATACCGCCCCAAATGCTTATTGACATGGCTGGGAATTCAGCATCACTTTAACCTGTAGTTATAGCCCGCCCCCGCCCCTCGTCCAGTGGGGCCACTTGTGGAGGTTATAATGACACAAGACTCCCACCCTCACCTGCCCACGCATGCAAGAATTTTTTATGCAAGAAAGAAGGAACCAAAGGCCAGAAACGTCAATGTTGTTCCCCCCTAGAAAAAAAAAAATAAGATCCCTTCATTTCAAGATGCCTGGGCACACTGCCTTTAACTCGAGACATCCCGATAACGTATGGATACGTTGCAACTTTTTGTCATGATGAATCCCAATAATGTATCCATACATTTTGCAATTGCAAGGTCTGTAATTTCCACAATTTTCAAATTTTGCTCGTGATTTTTGGTATGTAGACACGGGACACCTTGCTCTACCTGCTGCCAGGCGAGAACACTGCCTTACCCAGCATCACGTCTCCCTTCCCCGTACGCCATTGTCTCGCCAACTCACCTGTTACCAGTGACCTGGCCAGTAAAGGCATGTCGCACCACAGTACGAAATTCAAGGCGAGAGTGGTTCCCAAATCGATGATGATGTGGAAGACAAAGATTATGTGGCGCTAGAGGAAGAAACAAGCAGAAATGATGAGGAGGTAACGTCTCCAAGGAGGGTGCAGTATGTTTTGTTCAGTGAGTGAAACAACACTTATATCGCCTGTATTATTGTGATATTGTGTAAAAACCAATATATTCTTGTACTACATATACCAAATGAACAAATATCTACCTATTCTGAGTGGTTTGTAATACTTACTGCTACAAAGAAAACGCGACAGCTGCAGCGCGGCTCCAGAGAACATGGTACCAGGTGTTGAATGTTCACCCATTTAGACCACTTCTAAGCTCAGGTGAGCACTTTTTTGGGCATTTTCCAATGTTTCTCATAAAAAAAAAGCTGATGTTTTAGCGAAAAAAAAAAAGTTTTTCTAAAATCTGCTGGGATTTTGGAGGGGGGGGGTCAGTGGTGAAAAATTGGTCGGGTTAAAATACTGGAGGTCATAGGCAGGGGGAAATACAGGCAGAGGCAAACAGTTCCAGAGTTCACCTGCTGTATACATGAAGGACTGGGAGCATTAGTTAATTCTTGCGGTAGAGGTGATGTGAACGCCATCTTGGCCCCAGTAAGAGCTGGCCGAGTCGTCTCTGACCGACAGGTTATGAGGGAGAGCGAGACTGGAAGCAGGCAATGGTAAGGGAGGGCGTGATGATGTGACAGGTCGGGGTGAAGCAATGGGAGGGAAGGAGATGTTGGGACTGAGGCTAATGCTTGGATTGTCTATGATTACTCCGAAAGGCAGATGAAAAATTACAACAGTATTTAACTTTGACTCAGTACATCCTTATCGTGTATAAATCTACGTCTATCTATCTATCTATTGCCAGATGCCTTCATCTCATAAGGGGTGGCCACAAACAAATCGCCTCCATGTCTCCCTGTCCCCCGCTATTCCATTGCCCTGCTCCCAGCTCGCACCCTCTCTCTCTTATACCTTTCCACCCCATCCCTCCACCAACAATTTTAATGATTATAAGTGCCCGTATTATCGTAGTTTAAGGAAGCTCGCTAACACCTTTTCCTAAGCAATTTATCTGTCTTATTACGCCTCTTTTTGTTATACAAATCCTTTCAACATTGTCATACTCTGCATAAATAACGTACAAAGGGATATTAACGAGCCATATCCAAAAATGAATAGGTGAGGACGAGGTGTTAGGGAGCTTCCTTACCCGACGAGAATATGAGCCTGTGTCCGTTTCATCTGCAGGGAGTTTCGCAATGAGGGTGAGGACAAGGAAAAAGGAAGTTGGGCATGGTATACTCCTTTTACTATAACTTAGCCTAAAATTGACTTTCTCCATCTTGAATGCAACGCTAGTCACGCAGCAGTGCTATGGGAAGGACGAAAGGCTGTAGTATTATTTTTTTCTGCTATTGACCTATGAGAAACTGGCTGCGAAAGGACGAAAAATTTGGCAAAGTTAGCGTGAAAAGGGTATAGGAAATACATCATTCCAAGACAGTGTCTTGGTCCTCTCTCTAATGTATGGCAGTGAAGCTTGGAAATTGGAATGAAACGAGAGAAATATATGAGAAGAAGCATATAGCTATGCAAAGGGAGAGACAGACAAATAGGGATACACCGGAACATTGTGGTACAGACGTGGATAATATGAAAGCTGCAGGTATGGAGGAAATGGAGAGTGAAAGACTGACTATATTCTTTTCATCTGAACTTGGCACAGATTTTCGTCCTTTTGCAACTTATTCCACATAGGTCAGTGGCGAAATAATGCCACGACTCTACATCCTTCCTACAGCACTTTTTCGTGACTAGCACCGTATTCAAGTGTTAATGTATTGTTACTCAGCAATTAAAACAGAGACGAAAATTTTAGGCCAAGTTAGAGAAAACGAGAATAGGGGACTGTGAGTGACAGAGATGGAAGGAGATAGATGAAGAAGACCGAGAATGAGGTGGAGTGAGGTGGAGAGGTATGTGGATTAGAGTGGTGTGGAACGGAGAGAGGGCCGCCTGATGGGGAGGGGGCAGGGGGACAGGGCAGCGATTTGTTCGTAACCAACCCCTATGAGACAATATTTTACAACCCTGTCGACTGGTGAAATGGAGATATTAAACTAACTTAACGATATAGTGTTAACTGTGAGAATGCAACAGTTTTTTACCATATTTATGCAAGTATAATCCTTCCACTTACTTTATTATTTTGCTTTAAGAGGGCAGTCCTTGCAACCAATAAGCTGAAAGATCTATCTATCTATCTATATACCTAGGCTGCTTCCCCCAAGGAAAGGGAGGTAGCCGAGACAGGACGACTCACTCTCCATTTACTCATCCATTCAAACACATTCATTCGCATCTTAGCTCCAAAGGGGAGAACGGACAGATCCTCACCGCACCACACCGCACAAGTGTCAACTGCGCAATGCAATCAGTGACATCCGCAGCAGGGTCCGACAGCAGAACTGGTTTACCCCTGCCACATCATAACAGACCCATCCCCTTACCCGCACCTGACCTGACTAGCTGATCAGACCAAATGCGGGAGAATATCCCCTCAGGGCTGCGTCATCACTTATTCATTCACAGTTTCTCTCCATTTTTTTCTGTCGCACAGCCATTCTTCCTTGCTCAACATACATCCCTCTCGCAACCAACCCTCTCTTCACACTGTCCATCCATCCTATTCGTGGTCTTCCTCTCAGCATTACACCTCTCACATCAGATCTAGTTATCTTTTTCACCAATCGCTCATTATCCATTCTCTCCATATGCCCAAACCATTGCAACACCCTCTGCTCAACTGTACCAGCCATCTCCCGAACAACTCCAGTTCTCCTTCGCACTTCATCATTTCCCACTCGATCCATACGCGTCACTCCACACATACTCCTCAGACATCTCATCTCCATTACATTCAAACTTTTCCTCTCTGCTACACCCATATTCCATGTTTCAGCCCCATATAATGCAGTCGGTACCACAACACCCTCATACAGCCTTCTCTTTACATCCATTCTAAGCGAACGACATTTAAACACTTTTTTCATTCCTCCCAGCACCTTTCCTACTTCATTTATTCTAAACTTCACTTCTGCATCTATTCTTCCATCCACAGCAACATGTGACCCTAGATATTTAAAACAATCTACCTCCTCAAGCAACTCACCATTCAAAACTATATTCATCCCCCTACCATCTATCAACCTTGTACACTTAATCACTTTTACTCTTATTCTCATTTACTTTCAATTTCCTCCTTTCACACACCCTTCCAAACTCCTCTACCAACTGTCTCAATCTCTCCTCTGAATCAGTCACCAGTGCAGTATCATCTGCAAACAGCAGCTGCTTCAGATTCCACTCTCCTCCATCAACATTTACCAGACTCAGACCACCTAAAACTCTTGCATTCACCTCCCTTACAACACCATCCATGTAAATATTAAACAACCAAGGCGACATCACACATCCCTGTCGCAGCCCCACTCTCACGGGAAACCAATCACTCACAGCATTTCCCACTCTTACACACGCTCTACTATTTACATAAAAACTTTTCACCCCTTTTAGTAACCTATCATCAAGTCCATACAATCTTAAAACAGTCCACAAAGCCTCCCTATCAATTCTATCATACGCTTTCTCTTAATCCATAAATGCCCAAAACACATCCTTGCCTTTCGCTAAATACTTTTCACACACTTGTCTCACAGCAAACACCTGATCAACGCATCCCCTCCCTCTCCTAAAGCCACACTGCTCATCACTAATCACTCCCTCTGTACCCTCTCTAACTCTCATAATTAACACTCTACCATACACTTTACCTACAACACTCAACAGACTTATACCCCTAAAGCTAGTACATTCATACTTATCACCCTTGCCTTTATACAACGGGACCACACAAGCACTTGCCCAGTCAATTGGCACCATACCTTTCTCAAAGCACACATTCAACAATCTTACTGACCAGTCAACAATAGTCACTCCACCACCCTTCAGGCATTCCACAGCACACCCATCCATACCTGCAGCTTTCCCTGTTTTCATCTCCTTTACTGCCTTCTCCACTTCCTCCTTCGTGATCAAAGAATCATTCAACTCTCCCAACACATTTATTCCTTGCACCCTTCTATCCGCCACAATCTCAGCCACCCTTTCCTCCTCTACACTAAAGAGGTGAATACACAGCTGTTGGGTTAAGTTACAGGGTCGTAATAACAGCCTGCCACACCTGCACTTTCTATCCCTTCCGCTATCATACACACCACACCACACCACACCACACAACACCGCCCTCAAAGCTTACTTATCACAACACACCTCCGCATCTCTAACTGCCACACCTATACAATGTGAAGCAGCATCTGCATGATAAACGACATGTTTCATATGATCTTCCTACTGCCACATCACATTTATATCTTAGCTACAGTATTTCGGTATTTCTTGTGATGAATTGACACCTGCTGCACAACTACACATATCTGTTATAAATACACGGCCACACTACGCACTACCCAACTTCTCACTGCCACACCACACATCTCATTATTACATCACACATTGCCACACCACACACTGCCTCACCTCACACTGCCACACCACACACTGCCACAACTCACAATGCCACACCTCACACTACCACACCTCTCATTGCCACACCTCACACTACCACACCTCACACTACCATACCTCACAACTACCATACCTCTCACTGCCACACCTCACACTACCACACTTCACACTGCCACACCTCACACTACCGCACCTCATACTGCCACACCACACACTACCACACCTCACACTACCACACCTCACACTGCCACACCTCTCACTGCCACACCTCTCACTGCCACACCTCTCACTGCCACACCTCTCACTGCCACACCTCTCACTGCCACACCTCTCACTGCCACACCTCACACTGACACACCTCACACTGACACACCTCACACTGACACACCTCACACTGACACACCTCACACTGGCACACCTCACACTGTCACACCTCACACTGTCACACCTCTCACTGCCACACCTCTCACTGCCACGGCTCACACTACCACACCTCACACTGCCACACCTTACACTGCCACACCTCGCGTTGCCACACCTCACACTACTACACCTCACACAGTCAAACCTTACACTGCCACACCTCGCACTACCACACCTCACACTGCCACACCACACACTGCAACACCTCACACTACGACACCTCACACTGCCACACCTCACACTGCCACACCTCACACTGCCACACCACACACTGCCTCACCTCACACTGCCACACCTCACACTGCCACACCTCACACTGCCACACCTCACACTGCCACACCTCACACTACCACTCCTCACTCTGCCACACCTCACATTACCACACCTTACACTGCCACACCTCTCATTGCCACACCTCACACTGCCACACCTCACACCGCCACACCTTACACTGCCACACCTCGCACTACCAGACCTCAAACTACCACTCCTTACACTGCCACACCACACACTGGCACATCTCACACTACGACACCTCCCATTGCCGCATCTCACACTGCCACACCTCACACTACCACTCCTCACACTGCCACACCACGCACTGCCACACCACACACTGCCACACCACACACTGCCACACCTCACGCTACGACGCCTCACACTGCGACACCTCACACTACCACATCTTTCATTGCCACACCACACACTGCCACACCTCACACTATCACCACACTGCTACTCCTCACACTAATTACACTTATCCGTCAGTTTTATTGAACACTGACACCAACACTTATAACATCTCTTAAATGCTTACCACGGCGTCTGCTTAAATATGTGCAGTACTTGAAGACTCACTGGCGTTGATAATTGTACTGTGCACAGATCTGGCCGCGTTGTCCGTAACTTCTTGCTCACTCCTAGTAAGAGGAAAGTCCCTGACACCTCTTCTTTAGCGATTTATTTAGTTTAGTACACCTTACTGTCCTATTATGTGTTATGTGACTCTAACATCCACATACTCTGCATAAATAACGTACAAAAGGATATGAACCAGCCAGATCCAACAACTTACTTCTACCCGTGCTGACGTTGGTTAAAGAAGCTCCCTGACACATTTTCTTAAGCGATTTATTTTTTTATTTATTTTTTTTAATCCAAGGAGGAAGGAACCAAAAGCCAGAAACCTGCAAACCGTTCCATCCAAGAAAAAAAAAAAAAGAGCCAAATTCAAGATCCATTCAGTTCGAGATGCCTGGACACACTGCGTTTCAAAACCTGGAGATCATAGGAAGCAGGACATACAGACACAGGGAGACAGTTCCAGAGTTGACCTATTGCATAAATGAAAGACTAGGAGCAACAGTTAACTCTTGCATTAGAGAGTTGGACAGAAAAGGGATGAGAGTTTGTTGCTAGACGGGTGCTACGCGCCCGTCGTGGAGGTGGAGGGATGCAAGCAGACAGTTAAGAGGAACAACGACCATTGAAGCAGCGATAGAAAAGAGATAAAGATGCAACAGTGCAGCGAAAAGGCAGAGGTTGAAGGGAGCCAGTAAGAGGAGGAGAGTTAATGAGACGAAAAGCCTTTCATTCCACCTTATTGAGAAGAGCTGTATGTGGGGAGCCTCCCCACACATGAGCGTTGTACTCTACACAGGAGGGAATAAAACCCGTGTATAAGGTCAACAACCGCGCAGGGGTAAAGAAGGAACGGAGTCGGCTTAGCACACCTACTCTCTT